>NC_056435.1:13253976-13416476 GCF_018296145.1 Oncorhynchus tshawytscha
AACCTGCCTCTGACAGCACCATGTTACGTCATTGCACCGCTTTGCTAAGTGATACAGCAGCTATGCCGGAGACAGTGTTATTTTAGTGTGTGATGTGTGTGTGTGTGTGTGTGTGTGTGCTCCTGCCTGCCTGAGGCCGTGTGTGTGTGGTCTGGTGTGGTCTGGTGTGGTCTGCGGGGATGTGGTGAGATGCATATCTTTAATAACAGTACATTAGAGCTGTGGTGGAACAGACAGACCATCTTCTCTGCTAAGCTGCTGGAAATTGAGTCTGATGGCTCGTGAATCAGAGAGCCTTGTTGTTGTGATTGCATGTCTGCGTCGAAATGAGGCTGTTCGGAGGGCAGAAAGGGGTGCAAGTCAATATTAAGAAGGTGTTTCTACCGTTTTGTATGCTCGGTGTACAGTGGATCATTCTGTGGATAATTCTGTATGATATCACCAGGGGTGGTGGTGTGTGTGTGTGTGTGTGTGTGTGTGTGTGGGGGGGGGGTTCTGATGTTTCTCTCTGCACCCAGAGTAAAACATCCTCCCTTTGCCCCTCCTGTATCTCCATTGTTTGTGCAGTCTCTCCCTTCTCTCTTTCTTTCTTTCTCTCGTTCACTTTTTCTCTTTCTCTCTCTCTGTCTGTCTGTCTGTCTGTCTGTCTCCGTCTGTCCGTCCGTCCGTCCCGTCCGTCCGTCCGTCCGTCCGTCCGTCCGTCCGTCCGTCCGTCCGTCCGTCCGTCCGTCCGTCCCGTCTGTCTGTCTCTCTCCCTTCTCTATTTAGCCTGTTGAACTGAAGTCCAGCATTTCTACTACATTCCGTCCGCATTTTCCTATTTCTTTACAAGAAAATCTGTCTGTCTCTCCCTTCCGTCCTCCGTCCGTCTGTCTTTATCTGTCTGTCTGTCTGTCTCCCTTCTCCCCTCTCTTCAATAGCTTTCTTCCTCTACCTATTCTCATTCTCCACCAGATTCAAAATTAAAAACGGCCCCCAATGGAACACAATACAAGACAATTGTACATTGTATCAGTGGCCATAAAGCAAGCAGCTATGTGAATTATGCTAATGATTGTAAAATAACATAATCACAGATGCCAAGACTGCAAAGGAAGTCACTGGGAGAGGATGGTGTGATAAAATCCTCACAGAATCCAACCATGTCCCAAACAGCCATCCACATTTTGCAATCACTGTTGCGGAATGATGATGAACAAGCAATAAACCTGCTAATCTTGAACACTTCTCTCTCCCCAAAGCAGAAGGCTATAACTCCTTCTGTGTCCCCTACACATCCTAATTGAGCATCATAACCGTTACCCATATGTTCCACTTTGGATCAGTGGCAAAATCACCTCATTTCTGACTTTGCGAAGTTGTATTATACGTATGTATTTGTGTTGGTCTATATCAGTGTGTTGGTGTTATAGAACATCTGTGCTGGCTTCCATCCCGTTTACCTCACACAGACAACACTTTTTTGACGAGGCTCATAACAGGACAGTGCTCATCTGTGTCCATGTGAAATCTGAGTAGGTGTAACATAGAGTTAAGTACAGAACCCTGTAGGTGAATTTTAGGATCTCAAAGACACAACTTATTCTTGTCTTTTTTTAAATTTATTTTTGTCGAGAAGGAACCTGCAAGTAAGCATTTTTGCTGGACGGTGTATGCCATACAACTAATAAAAAAAAAAGTTGAACTTGAAACTTCGTATCGGTGACTGTATCCCTTGGAGTGCAAAGTCAGACAAGATGGGTCAAGTGAAAAGCACAGTGCTCTTCCTATAGTCAACAGCTTTCCCCAATCCCTGCCCTCTCATTTAATAAACACACGAGCAGCTGGTTTGCTGGTGTGGCAGAGTGTGGGTGTTTGTGTGTGTCAAGTGTATGTGTAGTGTGCGTGTGTGTGAGGGGGGTTGTTGTCATGGCTACCTTTCTTCCTGTGCTCCCCTTCAGCTCCAGATGGGCCAGGCTTATTGGAAACAGAGTCGTAGAGGTTGCCAGGCCCTATCTGGAGGCCCTCGGGGGCCAAATTAGGGCTCCCCATAGGCCACATTAAAGCCTGTTAACTAAGTTAGATGGAGAAATTGACCAAGGGAGCTGACTGACAGACCGGGGCTCAGACTGCATCCTAAATGGCACCCTATTCCCTATATAGTGCACTGCCAGACTGGAACAGGGTGCCATTTGGGGCGACTTCAGACTCATCTCAGGGCTATAGTCTCTATTCTCTCCTCTGTCTTTTGTTTGACTGCTGATCGGGAGATAACAGGCAGTTCCCGACAATGGAGGGTTTTCAGGTGGGATGTATTTCGGAAAAAAACGGCTGAGGAAAGTTAGTTAATGTATTCCAGTATTTCAACGCAAAGGTAGCTACGGTATTGTATTATGAGGTACGGGAGATGGGTTTGCTGATTCTTCCAAGAATAGTCCTTACAGATTAATATGTGATGTTTCTTTTCAGAATTTTCACAGATGAGTAGGTGAATGTCTGTGTGTGTCTATTTGTGTGGCTGTGTGTGTGTGTTTAAACCCGAGTCATCGAGGGTTAGCCTGTTGAACTGAAGTCTAGACAGCATTTCTACTACATTGCCACATTCTTGATACCCATCCAAGCATTTTCCTATTTCTTTACAAGAAAATCAACAAGGGTAGAGATCAGTAAGTGAGGACGTTTTCATATTGTAATTCAACCATAAAGACTGGAGCCATGTACTTCCTGGCCCTCTGTCTCCCTGCCCCTTAGGTGTGATTGACAGGCCTGTTGACAGCTCATATAGGCTCCAGATGAGGCCTGCTCACTGTCCCTCACACTCCCCTCCATCTGACGCACCACTGGGAACGATCATAAATCACCTGACACACACACACACACACACACACACACACACACACACAGCCACAGTCCACATTCTTCAAGCCACTGGAGCCACTTGATCATCTGACGTGGACGTTTAAGATCCCCGTAGAGAGGCCAAGCTTCAAACCCCCAGGGTGTGATGGCTTTTCCTCATAGGGCTTATAAATGGGCACTCGCTCTATTTTAATATGAAAAATCCTAAATTACAACTTCATTTTAGCAAATTCAGAATTTAATCACAGCAAATCCTGTGATTAACTTGATTACATTTTGAATCT
Organism: Oncorhynchus tshawytscha; assembly: GCF_018296145.1. Lineage (NCBI taxonomy): Eukaryota > Metazoa > Chordata > Actinopteri > Salmoniformes > Salmonidae > Oncorhynchus > Oncorhynchus tshawytscha. The sequence continues at coordinate 13,257,099 of NC_056435.1, forward strand.
TTTGAAAGCCCTAATTATCTGTCCTCTTGTCATAACCAAAACTATAAATATCATTCAGTTATAGAATGTTACCTTCATTTAACTAGGCAGTCAGTTAAGAACAAATTCTTATTTTCAATGACAGCCTAGGAACAGTGGGTTAAGTGCCTTGTTCAAGGGCAGAATTACATATTTTTACCTTGTCAGCTTGGGGATTTGATATTGCAACCTTCCAGTTACGAGTTCAACACTCTAACCACTAGGCTACCTGCTGCCCCAATCTTCAATGCGTTGTCGGACTCGCATATTTTCCGCCATTTTCATCAAATATGACAACGTTGTGAAGCCACGCCCATTTTCTGAAAAATTGCATTATGGGCCCAAAAAGTACACGTATACTTCATATATTGGCGAATTTAGTACGACATCCGGGTACTTTTGGCATACTAACTATATCCATACTATAACCAATAAGCATACTTTATACTCAATTTACGTCACAAATATTATGGTTAGTATGAGAATTCGAACACAGTTTATAAGCAAAAGTCAGTTATGCTGAGGGTGCATCTCAAAAGTGTAGAGTCCTTTCATGCCCTACCAAAAATCAGAATGGGGCTGTGAGTAGATTTGGTTGGGTTTGTTGTGCTTGTCTCATTCAGGTCATTTAGTCATGCTCAGAGTTGACGTTTTCCAATGCCATCACGTAGTCAAGAAACATCTAACCTTGCCAGCTATGGTCCACAGCAGCAAGCCGCAGAGCCTGTGAGCACAGACTAAAGGATACCCACCCAATACCTATTCAGACCGCTATGCCATTTGAACAAAGGATACCTGTTCAAGTCCCTGTGCAAACTGAGCACGGGAGACCTGCACCATCTCCTGTACAGTTTGAACATAGAAACCCTGTTCAGTAACCAACCCAGGTGCCTGTAAAATATGAACCTCAACCGCCTGCCAGAAAGCAACCGGCGTTTCAACCAGGGAAACCGCCTGTGCATGGCCGAGTCCTGAACCATATGGTGAAGGAGGAAGCAAAAGAGCCGGAGAAGTTTGAGCGGAAGAATCCAGTGTCTGCCACCAGTGTAGCGGTCCAGTGCAGGGAGGACGTGGTTCGGGTGGAGGTCAAGCAGGATGTCCTTGGGAAAGGCACTCCCATTGTAAGAACAAATGAGTTTGGAGTTGAATGCCATTATCAAAGCTAAGGACATTTATTTAATTCTCACTTTTCAAATGTTTTCCGTGTCATGCTCTAATGAACACAACCCTGGCTCTGGCTGTAAAAAGTTTGTATCCATCAGGAAGCGCAATGTGACCAGTAATGCTCTGAAGCCTACCTGGGTTCCCTTCGCCTCCACCAAGGTCTCAGAGCAGCAGCTGGTCTTATCTCTCAGGCTCTTGACAGGTGGGTATAGAACATAGGGTTTAAAGGTGGAATCTGTAACTTTCATCACTCCAGTAGAAACTTGAGATACTGTGAACACATTTGGCCAAGAAGCAAAGCAAATTCTTAATCCCCAAGGCCGCACTCAAACTTTGAAAACAAGCGCAGGGGCCGCATATTTGACTGGAAATAAAGGTGAGGCTACACCTTTAAAGTTGACCTCTGCTATTTTGGGCTATAGAGAACCACCGTATCAGTCATAATACCCATAACCTAGCAGTCAAACAGGGAAATGGTTCCACTCATATTCCCCATAGGGCATTGTTATGTAGGCTTACTCTGCCATGATGTTTTGATAACTGTGTCAATCTCTCTAGGACATTCACTTTTATTCATGTATTCTCCTGTATTTACCCCCCTAAATGTAGTAATGGATAAATTGGCAAGGTCTATTCAAATTGACAATTCTCTGTACTGTTTTGTGCAAGTTTAAAATTCACACAATACCTGCTAGCAAAGGTGTCAGCTAGAGATGACATACAGGACCTTGCAGGGATTTGCATGAGTCTTGCATGTTGTCGACATGGATGCTAATTAGCATTTTAGAATCTGAGAGTAAAGGGAGCAGAACATATTGATAAAAGTAACCGTAGCCATGCAAATCTCTCTTGGACATCAAAACATCACACAGACCTTGTTTTAAGAGTTTCTAAAATCCCCTATGGGGAAAAAAATGAATGGTGGAAAAACAACTGGAACCATTTCCCTGTTTGACCGCTAGGTTTTATGGGTATTATGACACCTCAACTCTAGGGCCCTATTGCTGCTTTAGCTTTTCTTCTCTTTCAGATGACTGGCAATTTGAGAGGCCCTCCAGTGTCCACTTTCTGGGGTATGTCATGAGGATTGAAGCCTCCATTATCCAAGCCCACCACACAACTCTCCGTGTCTCCGTGGACAGCTGTGTGGCTACGCTGGCCCCTGAAATGGCCTCTAAACCGTGGATATTCCTTCATTGAGAACCATGGGTGCGTGAGCGTTCCCCTTACTATACTTCTGTATATTGTGAATGTAAATTCAACTTTGTTTTTATTTCATCCCATTAGGTGTCTGACTGATGCTAGACAGACAGGCTCCAAGTCCCACTTCCTGCAGCAAACCCAGGATGACAAACCCCAGTTTCAACTTGAGGCCATTTTATTTTTTAGTCTGTATGTACTGTACTCACCTGTCATGTTCATTAGGCACTAAATGGAAGAAACAAACAGGGAATACCTGGACTTTTCCAATAAGAAACACTGACTTTGACTTTCTGTTGTTGTGTACTCTAATGAACACAACCCTGTACAGGTCATATCTCTCCTACCTTCCTATAAATGTATATCACATGTCATCTGAGAGCAAGGTCGGCCTCTGCTTCCATTGACCCAGAACACGAGGCTTGCTCGTTTACTTCAGAGGCAAACCGGTTTGTCTATGGGGATCGAGTTTATACTGCAAAAAACTATAATTCTGCAAACATGGATGTTTCTTTATTGGAATTGTGTAGAGCTAGGACCCAAAGCTATACATGGTTTTCATTGGTTTGCATTTTCTGAACTGGGGTCCTGTTTTCTTTCCTCTAAGGTGGGTTTCAGCAGGTCGGGATGACCTGGTGTGTGGCTGCTGGGACTCCACCTGTGGCCTGAGAATGGGGAGGAGTCTGCTGACTGACAATGTATTTCACCAGAGTAAGCTTTGAAGTTTATGATTTGATCTATGCTGGTGGTGCTTTTCTATCAAGTGGTGTCTAGCTTGCATCTCTTCCCCATCCGATTCTGTACACTGACGGATCACTGTTTCACAACAGATAGATGGGAGGCGGAGGCTGCTCTCGGGTTCCATCTTAGTCCAGGACTCCGACTGGCTACAGACGAATGAGTTCCCTGAGGAGCAGGTGTCTCAACTAGAGGTCAACTACCAGAGCACAACAGGTGAAGGACTTTTGCATTAGCTGTAGTTGTTCACTAGGGCACACCTTAAGGAAACATTTACCAATGGAAAGTCAAAATCTGCGTTCTTATTGGACAAGTTAAGATACCTCCCTATTTCAAAATGTTTTCCACTAACTGAAGCTTTGAGAAAGTGCTAAAAACCCATGCTATAAGCAAGAGCTTGTAGGTAAACATTTGGACAGAAATGTTGTATTACTCAGGTGTATGATAACACTGTATTGTATTCCGAGTGAAATAATTGAACCTCCTTCCTCAGGCGTGTCTCTCTTGGGGATACTGCTGGCTGCTGTGGGAGTGGTCTCACTCACTTGCATGGCGACATTGCTGTATTTGAGGCTACGCCAACCCCACAGGCAAGCAACCATGTAGATGACAATAAACCTGTTGTGAACTGACTCCAGTTCTCTGCAGTCTTATTTACTATCTTTGGAATAGGGTAGGTTCCAGATCGTTATTGTAGTTGCGCCGAGGCAGATGATCAGATCACATTGAAGTCCATTATTATGATGTGGCAAGATGTGCAGCCCGGTCACTAGGAAGATGACCTGGAATAGCAATTTATCTGGTTAATTAATGTAATTGAGGCTGTGGTGTCCGGCTCGGTTTCTCATTTAATAGGTGGGATTTGACAACAATAAACAGCATATACTGCAGCCCTCTGTGACGGAAGCTAAATCAACGAGCCAGTAAGCAGTAACAGCTCCTTGGTAACACATTCAACCATTCATTTTTTTAAATCTATTCACATAAAATGCAATCAGGGTTGGGGAGTAACTGATTACATGTAACTACATTACCAGTTCAAATATTGTAATTAGATCATTTTGGAAACTAGATTACTTAATGGATTACTTTTAAATTCAGAAAGGATGTTCGCAAAAATAAATACATTATGACATTGTTCTGTTTTCTCAATGACATTCAATTCAGCATTGAGTTTGAGTTTGTTCCATCTGAGCGAGTCTGACCGTAAGCCTGAGACCACTGACACACTAAATGCGTTTGAAGGATCCTTTTTAGTTTTCTAATGCCTATTAAGGGGAAAGTAATCTAAAAGTAATCTGAATATGCTACTGTGTTTGGGTTATCCAAAAGTTACATCACTGATTTACAATTTGACCGGTAACTAGTAACTCACTGATTACTTTTAGAAAGTAACCTACCCAACCCTGAACGCAATATAACATTTACTTCCCCAAACCACTGACATAAACCATATTCAAAGTTGCCGCGACCATTACAAAACGGTTACATTCTGAACCAAGTATTGCCTACTGTTGGCTAGCGTGGTTAAAACCGACTGAACCAGACTCACTCAATGGTGAGAACAACATTCAGTCTGGTTTAAGCAGGCTAAGGCCAGCCCTGATCCCAGTCATCACAATTACATACCGTCTGGTGTTTCATGCTCGGTGCTGTCATCGAACACGGCTGTGGTATGAAAGTATGTGTATATGGCCGTTGCATACCAATGTCATGGAGCAATATCTATTCAACATCACACTCAATCTGTGTGCTAGACATGTGACAGGCCTCTCTCCGTAGCTAGGGACACAGCCATTACGTTTGATGTGTGGCTAGCCTCCGGGTCATGCATCCTGTCAGGCAAAATGGCTGATACACACGCATTCAAATTGAGACTCACACGCACTCTTACACTCTCACTGTTTAACTTGTCAATTTGCGCCCCCACAAAACGATAACAGTTAGACATCTGTGAACACATTCGGGCAATAACAGTAGAATGATACACTGAATTTATTCTCAATTGTTCAAATTCTCTTTTCTCTCTGGCCTGGTCCTAGCCCACTCCTTTGCTTTAGTCTTAGAAGGTGTAGGAGGGTCTGTGTTCACACGTATAGAACGACTGGAAAGGTGAAAGTTGTAGGACACACACTATGTAAAGTCTCGTTCGGGCCCTGCTTTTGTCCCATTCCAGTGAAACTTACTTGACTTGCCGTCATGTGGGGAAACTGCCGTCATGTGGGGGAAACTGCTGTCATGTGGGGAAACTGCCATCATGTGGGGAAACTGCTGTCATGTGGGGGAAACTGCTGTCATGTGGGGAAACTGCCATCATGTGGGGAAACTGCTGTCATGTGGGGAAACTGCTGTCATGTGGGGAAACTGCCGTCATGTGGGGAAACTGCCGTCATGTGGGGAAACGTCTGCCATGTGGGGGAAACTGCTGTCATGTGGGGAAACTGCTGTCATGTGGGGAAACTGCTGTCATGTGGCCTGCCCACACTCTATTAAACATGTATTTCATTACCCCATAGCGCCCTCTGTAGGCCCCTACCCCACCAATCAAATACCCAGCCGGCAGGCACAAAGCACGCAACACATATGCACACACACACACACACACACACACACACACACACACACACACACACACACACACACACACACACACACACACACACACACACACACACAGCCGCCAAGCCTGCACATGGGAGCAAACAAACAAACAAGTCTCGTTCGGGCCCTGCTTTTGTCCCATTCCAGTGAAACTTACTTGACTTGCCGTCATGTGGGGAAACTGCCGTCATGTGGGGGAAATTGCTGTCATGTGGGGAAACTGCCATCATGTGGGGGAAACTGCTGTCATGTGGGGAACTGCCATCATGTGGGGAAACTGCTGTCATGTGGGGAACTGCTGTCATGTGGGGAAACTGCTGTCATGTGGGGGAAACTGCTGTCATGTGGGGAAACTGCCATCATGTGGGGGAAACTGCTGTCATGTGGGGAAACTGCCGTCATGTGGGGAAACTGCTGTCATGTGGGGAAACTGCTGTCATGTGGGGAAACTGCCATCATGTGGGGGAAACTGCTGTCATGTGGGGGAAACTGCTGTCATGTGGGGGAAACTGCTGTCATGTGGGGAAACTGTCGTCATGTGGGGAAACTGCCGTCATGTGGGGAAACTTCTGCCATGTGGGGGAAACTGCTGTCATGTGGGGAAACTGCTGTCATGTGGGGAAACTGCTGTCATGTGGCCTGCCCACACTCTATTAAACATGTATTTCATTACCCCATAGCGCCCTCTGTAGGCCCCTACCCCACCAATCAAATACCCAGCCGGCAGGCACAAAGCACGCAACACACACACACACACACACACACACACACACACACACACACACACACACACACACACACACACACACACACACACACACACACACACACACAGCCGCCAAGCCTGCACATGGGAGCAAACACCCTATTAAGGTGGGGCGTTACATATGACTGTAATAAAGGCTCACAGCAATGGTCTTTTTAATCATGTCTATTCATCTTCCGAGGCTGGTAAGCAACAGTTCATGATGAGCACCACGTTTCATGAATTCACCGCCGCTGGTACGGTGAGAAGGCCACCGCGAGAAGGAAGACCCATCTTGTTGGACTGTCGTTTATTTGGTTTCTAAAGGAATCCTAGCTCTAGATTGTCGTACACGAATAAAAACAACGGAATTAGTCTTCGCCAGTCTATTCTAAGATTAACCAGGCTAGCCGAGGCTAACCTTGTGACAGCGCTAGTTTGGTAATGGCCATGGCAAATGTGAAAATATGGTTCTGTAGGAAGTGCTTTTGCAAAGGAAAAGTGTATGGGCTGTATTCAACCCTGATAGCGGAAGTTCAGCCTGGTTGAAACGTAAAGGCAATGTTCCCACCTTAGTGGAGACTGCATTCACGGTAAACCGCTGACTTTAAAATGTATATTACGCAATCAGTAATACTTCATCAATATAGAGTTAATAGAGCCTTATATTACGTTTTTGTTGTCGACTTGTAAATGCTGGTCTTTTCTCTAAAATCGAACCTATTCATATAAATTAAATAAATGTGTTCACCAGCCAATCAATTCCATTAACCGAATAACCGGTCGTAATTACAGGTCTTCTTCTGACTGCAGTCATGCTGCACATCATATCAATGTGATTCCTGAGATGTTTACTCTCCACACTTTAGCCCTAGTTGTCGTCCTGAGGCGTAGTGTGGTTGAGACATAGGAAGTGGATCTGCAAGTTGCTGTCAGTAGGAAGGATTTCTCCCAAACAAAGGATAGTTAACACCAAGTGGTCATGGATGACTTTGAACATGAGTGGGAAAACAAATCTCACAATAGCATCAATTGACCCTAGGGTACAAAACAAACAAAAAAGATCACAGGAATTCTTGCAGCTCCCTTTGGGGACGTTTTGGAGTGAGTGGCGGTGGGGGGGTTTGAGGTGTGGTTCTTTAGGGCAGTCACCCCTCCTTCTTCCATTGGGAGGGACAGTGACCTTATAGCAGGCGAAGGTTGTCCCGCAGCCTTTCTCTCTTCCTAAGCACACACAAACGCACACACATACACACACATACGTACACACCACGCAAATACACACGAACGCACACACATACACACACATACGTACACACCACGCAAATACGCGTGAACGCACACACACACAGATGGATGGACGAAAGGGACTGGAACATCAGGAGACTGATTATCAGACAGATGTACTGGAAGATGCGGAGACAGGATAGCTCGCCACCCCTCTATTTACTCCACACAAAACCCTCCATTCTGGAGACAGTAATATCAATTTCCTCCAGACGAAGAAATGAAAACAACCCACGATTACGAATAAAATATGGAAATTACAGTAAAGACCGATTGAGGGGAACCTATTGTTGCAGAGTGATCTCCACGAAGAACTATTTTCAATGTATTCAAAACCGTTCTTTCTAACCTTTTCATTTTTCTACCGATAGACTTAGCCACAACTTCTGACACACATTTCGATCCGTGTTGTGTTGCTCTAAAAGAGGTTAGTGGTAGCATGTCATCAGCATGTTAGCAAAGACTAAATAAGCGAATGAATGAGGGGCTCTGGCTCCCTGAAGCCCATTAAGGCAGGATAAGAGATCCTTAATTATGTCCTGTGAGTCTGGATCGGAGGAGGCTAATTAAATAATCTTCCTCCATTATCAACCCCGTTTTCTTTTTCTTCCTTGACCAGGATCTTAATTAACGGAGTTCATTATGGGCTGTGATGGAGATTGTCGGAAGAGATCATTTGACAGAGGTTGCTCTCTCTCTAGTCTCTAACCCAGAGCAACGTGTCACAGTGTACTCTCTTAGTGAATAAAACCTACATCAGTAGCATATTCCCTCAGTATTATAGCTTACAGCCTTGCTAGTTTTCTTATATCTTTGTTATTGGGTATGTTCCAGGTAGTCTTTATTGCAGTTGGGCTGCACATATGATCAGATCCCCCGATGCCTGGAGAAGTGTTAAAGTAATAGCCTATCCATTTACTCTGACTATCGATGACATGCCATGCATATGTTCGTTGTGTTTCAATTGGACAGTAAATCTATCATCACAGACTTCAGCTGAAGACAGAAGAACCTTTTTCTTGACTTATTTTCCTATGATTCCCTATTTTCCCATATCAGCTGTGCTAGCATGAGGTGGAGGCCTCTCGCTCACCTCGAAGCCAGCGTCACGATACAAATAAATGGTTGGCCCAAGGCACTGTTTGCAACAGGGATCTTAACACAGATATCTCTTACTGTGGAGCAGATGGTTTTCTCCTCTGACAAAGCAGAAATCCATCCCAAAGCAAACATGGCACATTGCCTTCATCCGCTATGAGAAGACCCTCTACCAAAAGCACTGTTTGTCTAACTTTTAATGTGGTTTTATGTGGTATTAAACACTGGGCAATAAAGTCTGCAATTGTTTTTCCTTTGGTGGATTGAAGTGTAGCAAATGTTCTTTTGATCCCAGGTGTGTGTGTGTGTGTGTGTGTGTGTGCGTGCATATATGTACACTACCGCTCAAATGTTTGGGGTCACTTAGAAATGTCCTTGTTTTTGAAAGAAAAGCACATTTTTTTGTCCATTAAAATAACATCAAATTTATCAGAAATACAGTGTAGACATTGTTAACGTTGTAAATGACTATTATAGTTGGAAACGGCTGATTTATTATGGAATATCTACATAGGCGTACAGAGGCCCATTATCAGCAAACATCACTCCTGTGTTCCAATGGCACGTTGTGTTAGCTAATCCAAGTTAATCATTTTAAAAGGCTAATTGAAAACTGTTGTTCTGATTAAAGAGGCAATAAAACTGGCCTTCTTTAGACTAGTTGAGTATCTGGAGCATCAGCACTTGTGGGTTAGATTTCAGGTTCAAAATGGCCAGAAACAAATAACTGGCAGCTTCATTGAATAGTACCCGCAAAACACCAGTCTCAACGTCAAAAGTGAAGAGGCAACTCTGAGATGTTGGCCTTCAAGGCAGAGTTGCGAAGAAAAAGCCATATCTCAGACTGACCAATAAAAATAAAAGATTAAGATTGGCAAAAGAACACAGACACTGGACAGAGGAAGTCTGCCTAGAAGGCCAGCATCCCGGAGTCGCCTCTTCACTGTTGACGGTGAGACTGGTGTTTTGCAGGTACTATTTAATGAAGCTGCCAGTTGAGGACTTGTGAGGCGTCTGTTTCTAAAACTAGACACTCTAATGTGCTTGTCCTGAACCTCGTCAGTCTATTCTTGTTATGAGAAATGAAGGCTAGTCCATGTGAGAAATTGCCAAAAAACTGAACATCTCGTATAACGCCCTGTATTACTTTTTTTGTAAGAAGGTAGACATTTTACGTGCCCCCAGCCGATTGTGTTTTTTGTTCGTTTATCTGCGTTCTTTGTAACTTATTTTGTACATAATGTTGCCGCTACCGTGTCTTATGACCAAAAATAACTTCTAGACATCAGGACTGTGATTACTCACCACGGAGTAGCAGAATCCTTTCTTTTCTTTCACGACTCTGACGAGCCCGACGCGAAGGATATACTGCTTCCTCGGGAACAGGCCCCGATCCCCGTGATCTGCGTGAAGAGGAGGCGGAGAAAGAGGGGCTGAAGGGCGGGCTGCCGTCTGAGAATTTGTAGGCGATCGAATAACCCCCACTTCCCTCCATTCTGCTAGCAAACGTGCAGTCCTTGGAGAATAAAATCGATGAGTTACGGGAGGATTAAACTACGAACGGGACAGTAAAAACTGTAACATCTTATGCTTCATTGAGACATGGCTGAACGACGACAAAATCAAAATACAGCTGTCTGGTTATACGATGTACAAGCAGGACAAGGGAAAGCGGACTATGTATTTTTGTAAATAACTGCTGCTGCACAATATCCAAGGAAGTCTCGAGCTATTGCTCGCCTGAGGTTGAGTATCTCATGATAAGTTGTAGACCACACTACCTACCGAGAGAGTTTTCATCTGTGTTCTTCATAGCTGTTTACATACCACCACATACCACCACATACCACCACAGAGGCTGTCACTAAGACAGCATTGAATGAGCTGTATTCCGCCACAAGCAAACAAGAAAACCCACGCCGAGAGGCGGCGCTCCTAGTGGCCGGGGACTTTAATGAAGGGAAACTTAAATCCATTTCACCAAATTTCTATCGGTATGTTAAATGTGCAACCAGAGGAAAAAGATCTCTGGACCACCTATACTCCACACATTCTCCACACACAGAGACGCATACAAATCTCTCCCTCGCCCTCCATTTGGCAAATTGACCATCATTCTATCCTCCTGATTCCTGCTGATAAGCAAAAATTAAAGCAGGAAGCATCAGTGACTAGATCAATAAAAAAGTGGTCAGATGAAGCAGATGCCAAGCAACAGGACTATTTTGCTAGCACTGGCTAGCATTGGCTTCATCAATAACTGCACCGATGACGTCGTCCCCACAGTGACCGTACATACATACCCCAACCAGATGCCATGGATTATAGGCAGCATCCGCACTGAGCTAAAGGGTAGAGCTGACGCTTTCAAGCAGCGGGACTCTAACCCGGGAGCATATAAGAAATCCGCTATGTCCTCCGATGAACTATCAAACAAGCAAAGCTTCAATACAGGACTAACATCGAATCGTACTACACCGGCTCTGACACTTTTCGGATGTGACAGGGCTTGCAAACCATTACAGACTACAAAGGGAAGCGCAGCCGGGAGCTACCCAGTAACACAAGCCTCCCAGACGAGCTAAACTACTTTTATGCTCGCTTTGAGGCAAATAACACTGAAACATACATGAGAGCACCAGCTGTTCCGGAAGACTGTGTGCTCACGCTCTCCGCAGCCGATGTGAGTAAGACCTTTAAACAGGTCAACATTCACAAGGTTGCAGGACCAGACGAATTACCAGGACCATGTACTGCAAGCATGCTCTGACCAACTGGCAAGTGTCTTCACTGACATGTTCAACTTCTCCCTGTCTGAGTTTGTAATACCAATATGTTTTAAGCAGACCACCATAGTGCCTGTGCCAAAGAACACTAAGGTAACCTGCCTAAATGACTACCGACACGTAGCACTCACGTTTGTAGCCATGAAGTGCTTTGAAAGGCTGGTCATGGCTGGTCATGGCTTCACATGAACACACCATACCAGAAACCCTAGACCCACTCCAATTTGCATACCGCCCCAACAGATCCACAGATGATGCAATCTGTATTGCACGCCACAATGCCCTTTCGCACATGGACAAAAGGAGCACCTATATGAGAGTGCTATTCATTGACTACAGCTCAGCGTTCAACACCATAGTGCCCTCAAAGCGCATAAGGACCCTGGGACTAAACACCTCCCTCTGCAACTGGATCCTGGACTTCCTGACAGGCCGCCCCCAGGTGGTAAGGGTAGGTAGCAACACATCGCCACGATGATCCTCAAAACAGGGGCCCCTCAGGGGTGCATGCTCAGTCCCCTCTGTTCACTCATGACTGCACGGCCAGGCACTATTCCAACACCATCCTTAAATTTGCCACAACAGTGGAAGGCCTGATCACCGACAACGATGAGACAGCCTATAGGGAGGAGGTCCGAGACCTGTCCGTGTGGTGCCAGGACAACAACCTCTCCCTCAACGTGATCAAGACAAAGGAGAGGATTGTGGAATACAGGAAAGAGAGGGCGAGTACGGCCCCATTCTCATCGACAGGGCTGCAGTGGAGCAGGTTGAGAGCTTCAAGTTCCTTGGTGTCTACATCACCAACAAACTAACATGGTCCAAGCACAACTAGTCAGTTGTGAAGAGGGCACGACAAAACCTATTCCCCCTCAGGAGACTGAAAAGATTTGGAATGGGTCCTCAGATCCTCAAAAGGTTCTACAGCTGCACCATAGAGAGCACTGGTTGCATCACTCCCTGGTATGGCAAATGCTTGGCCTCCGACTGCAAGGCACAACAGAGGGTAGGGTGAATGGCCCAGTACATCACTGGGGCCAAGCTTTCTGCCATCCAGGATCTCCATACCTGGTAGTGTCAGAGGAAGGCCCTAAAAATTGTCAAACACTCCCGGCACCCTAGTCATAGACTGTTCTCTCTGCTACCACACGGCAAGCAGTACCGGAGCGCCAAGTCTAGGTCCAAGAGGCTTCTAAACAGCTTCTACCCCCAAGCAATAAGATTCCTGAACATCTAGTCAAATGGCTACCCAGACTATTTGCTTTGTATTCGGCGCATGTGACTAATAACATTTGAATTGTTTTGACTACTCCCTTCACAGAACCGCGCAAACTGTCTCTAACCAGAATAGAAAGAGGTGTGGGAGGCCCCGGTGCACAACTGAGCAAGAGGACAAGTACATTAGAGTGCCTAGTTTTAGAAACAGGCGCCTCACAAGTCCTCAACTGGCAGCTTCATTCAATAGTACCTGCAAAACACCAGTCTCAACGTCAACAGTGAAGAGGCGACTCCGGGATGCTGGCCTTCCAAGCAGAGTTCCTCTGTCCAGTGTCTGTGTTCTTTTGCCCATCTTAATCTTTTATTTTTAATGGTCAATCTGAGATATGGCTTTTTCTTCGCAACTCTGCCTTGAAGGCCAGCATCTCGGAGTTGCCTCTTCAGTTTTGACGTTGAGACTGGTGTTTTGCGGGTACTATTTAATGAAGCTGCCAGTTCTTTGTTTCTGGCCATTTTGAGCCTGTCATCGAACCCACAAATACTGATGCTCCAGATACTCAACTCGTCTAAAGAAGGCCAGTTATATTGCTTCTTTAATCAGAACAACAGTTTTCAGCTGTGCTAACATAATTGGAAAATGTGATTTCCAATGATTAATTGGCCTTTTAAAATGATACACTTGGATTAGCTAACACAACGTGCCATTGGAACACAGGAGTGATGGCTGCTGATAATGGGCCTCTGTACTCCTATGTAGATAATCCATAAAAAATCTGCCATTTCCAGGTACAATAGTCATTTACAACATTAACAATGTCTACACTGTATTTCTGATCAATTTGATGTTATTTTAATGGACAAAAAAATGTGCTTTTCTTTCAAAAACAAGGACATTTTTAAGTGACCCCAAACTTTTGAACGGTAGTGTATGTGTGTGTGCGCGTCTGTGTACGTATACAAAACGTGTACTGTATTTCTGTGTTTGCAGTCATACACCGAGTGTGTATTGGGGAGATGGGAGGAGGGCAGATTATAGGAAACCTATCTCTGAGCCCCGTTTTGAGATGGGAACTAAAGAGTGTTCCTCCATGGAGTAGCAAAAAATGTACAATTGCTCATCGTTTATGAATCCTAATATACCAATATTGTTCATGTCTAATAGAGTGTGACCTTAAATCCTGATTGGCGTATAGGAAACGGCATCACACCAGCATAACAATGCATTCCTTATCATTTAAATGAGGATGAACCATCAACCTGAATAAATAAAGCAGATTTCCATCTGCTGTGATGTGATTTCTATCTAATGTGATAAACGCTCCCATCGGGTTTGAGTGAAGGGATCCGTCAGCACTTCTGTTTTGGTTTTCCTTTGCTACACAGAGAAATAGAATCCTGTTTTTCTTTATCTTCCTGGTTCATTGCCTCAAGGGATTTCTGTGTGTGTGTGTGTGTGTGTGTGTGTGTGTGTGTGTGTGTGTGTGTGTGTGTGTGTGTGTGTGTGTGTGTGTGTGTGTGTGTGTGTGTGTGTGTGTGTGTGTGTGTGTGTGTGTGTGTGTGTGTGTGTGTGTGTGTGTGTGTGTGCGTGCGTGCGTGCGTGCGTGCGTGCGTGCGTGCGTGCGTGCGTGCGTGCGTGTGTGTGTGTGTGTGTGTGCGTGTGAGTTGGTGCGAGTTTTTGTACACGTGAGTGTGCGTGTGTGTGTGTGTGTGTGTGTGTGTGTGTGTGTGTGTGTGTGTGTGTGTGTGTGTGTGTGTCTAGTCACACGTTAGAGAAGTCACCTTTTAGTGAAATGCCCATTCCTGTGTTTCTGGTATATCTTTCACCAGTTGATAAATCTACAGCCTTGCTGAAGGACCCAAGTATGAAAACTGGATTTTCCTTGGTTACACCATCTAAAACAATCTGTTTTTCATAACAACCACAACTTCCATCTGTCAATCAATCAATACAGTGTATAATAAAATCCTTTTTACAGCAGCAGTTGTCACAAATTGCTTTACAGTATCCCGACCTGGACCCAAAGAGAGCGCCCTGGCTCTATGTGTTTTACTGGTTTGTGACCCACTGACACCGCCCCCCCGTGAGAGGGGAATCAAGTAGCCTAAGAGTTAACACACACAGGAACTGTATTTAAACACACTGAGGAAGATGAACATGGGGATTGTTCTGCAAACATACAGAGACAGAGATGATGAATATAATACACAGGATGTAAATACACTGCATCGATATGTGCAGAGTGCAATAGAGTGGGATAAGTTATGCGTGAAGGTATAGAGTGGGATAAGTTATGTGCGAAGGAACGATAATGAATAGAACAACTTGAGCAAAGGACTGTATCTAATAACCATGTATTGCATAGTAACAAAATTCACAAACGGCACTCATGCTAACAATACACAGGTTACCTAATGACATTCAATGGAGACAGTGAAGCTACACCCAAATAGGCAACATCAACGGGCAAAAAGAGTTCATTTCGACTTCAGAAAGTATTTACCTTCAGAAAGTATTCACACCCCTTGACTTTTCGCACATTTTGTTGTGTTACAGCCTGAATGTGTTTTTGTAGGGGGTAGAGCAGCTTTAATATTACAGATAGGCTTCAATCAATGTAATTGTCTGCATCATTTCCACTCCACATATTTTTGTTGGGGAAATATACAGCACCAGTCAAAAGTTTGGACACACCTACTCCTTCAAAGGGTTTTTCTTAATTTTTTACTATTTTCTACATTGTATAATAATAGTGAAGACATCAAAACTATGAACTAACACATATGGAATCATGTAGTAACAAAAGAAGTGTTAAAGAAATCAAAACATATTTTGTGTTTGAGATTCTTCAAAGTAACCACCCTTTGCCTTGATGACAGCTTTGCACACTCTTGGCATTCTCTCAACCAGCTTCATAATGGTTTTCCAACAGTCTTGAATGAGTTCCCACTTATGCTGAGCACTTGTTGGCTGCTTTTCCTTCACTATGCGGTCCAACTCATCCCAAACCATCTCAATTGGGTTGAGGTCGGGTAATTGTGGAGGCCAGGTCATCTGATGCAGCACTCCATCACTCTCCTTCTTGGTCAACTAGCCCTCACACAGCCTGGAGGTGTGTTTTGGGTCATTGTCATGTTTTAAAACAGATGATAGTACCAAATGATAGTACCAGATGGGATGGTGTATCGCTGCAGAACGCTGTGGTAGGCATGCTCGTTAAGTGTGCCTTGAATTCTAAATAGATCACTGTCACCAGCAAAGCACTATCACACCTCCTCCTCCATGCTTCTCGGTGGGACCCACACATGTGGAGATCATCCGTTCACCTACTCTGTGTCTCACAAAGACATGGCGGTTGGAACCAAAAATCTCAAATTTGGACTCATCAGATTAAAGAACAGATTTCCACCCGTCTTTTGCCCATTGCTCATGTTTCTTGGCCCAAACAAGTCTCTTCTTCTTATTGCTGTCATTTCGTAGTGGTTTCTTTGTAGCAATTCGACCATGAAGGCCTGATTCGCAGTCTCTGAACAGTGATGTTGAGATGTGTCTGTTACTTGAACTCCGTGAAGCATTTATTTGGGCTGCAATGTGAAGTGCAGTTAACTCCAATGAACTTATCCTCTGCAGCAGAGGTAACTCTGGGTCTTCCTTTCCTGTGGCGGTCCTCATGAGAGACAGTTTCATCATAGCGCTTGATGGTTTTGGCAACTGCACTTGAATAAACTTTTTTTCCCGAATTGACTGACCTTCATGTCTTAAAATAATGATGTAATTTCTCTTTGCTTATTTGAGCTGTTCTTGCCATAATATGGACTTAGTCTTTTACCAAATAGGGCTGTCTTCTGTATACCACCCCTACCTTGTCACAACTCAATTGATTGGCTCAAGTGCATTAAGAAGGAAAGAAATTCCACAAATTAACTTTTAACAAGGCACACCTGTTAATTGAAAGGCATTCCAGGTGACTACTGTACCTCATGAAGCTGGTTGAGTGAACACCAAGAGTGATCAAAGCTGTCATCAAGGCAAAGGGTGGCTACTTTGAAGAATCTCAAATATAAAATATATAAAGCTTAACACTTTTTTTGTTACTACATGATTCCATATGTGTTATTTCATAGTTTTGTGAAGAATGCCATTCTTGGACATGGGGTGAGCCATTTTTACTAATCTGCTAGAGAACCAGTTTGGATTTAAGTATAACTTTTGTATGACTGAAGCCTTCGTGAGAGGTCTAATGCTTTAATATTTCATAATTTCTGCCCTCCGAATTCATATTAATTCTATAAATAGGCCATTTTAATTTTGTCTGGCTTACCATTCCAAATAAAATGAAATATCATTTTAAAAAACAAGTCTCTAGGTGTAGGCAAGGATATGAGCAAATACTGGGATGTGACTAAAGATTGAATTAGGGGAATTTTTCCACAAATAGACAGGTATTTCCCTTTCCACAGTAGCAAGATCTTGTCTATTTTTTGGTAACTTTCTATTAAAATGTGTTTTAGTGAGATCACTTTCGGATATGAATATCAAGCATGTCCATTTCACCGTCAGACCTTTTTATTGGTAAACTACACAATAGTTTGAAATCCATAGAGGTTTGAAAAATTATCTAGATCCTCTATGAGGCTGTAGAGGGATCCAAATTATGGATTTAAAGAAAAGATGAATAATTAGCGTGCAATGACACCTTTATTTTTATCCCCTGGATTTCTAGCCCCTTGATATTATTGTTGGATCTGATTTTAATAGCTAACATTTCGATGACCATAATAAATACATATACCGATAGTGGACAACCTTGTTTTACTTCTCTTGACAGTTTAATACTTTATGAGAAGTAGCCATTATTTACTATTTCACACTTAGGTTTACTATGGGGCGGCAGGTAGCCTAGTGGTTAGAGCGTTGTGCCAGTAACCGAAAGGTTGCAATATCAAATCCCCAAAGTAACAAAGTAAAACTCAGTCCTTCTACACCCTGAATAAGGCAGTTAACCCACCGTTCCTAGGTCGTCATTGTAAATAAGAATTTGTTCTTCAACTGACTTGCCTAGTTAAATAAAGGTTAAATATGTTTTATATAAATAACTTTAACCCACTGTATAAGAGATTATCCAAAATTGAAATATTCCAGCCATTTACACAGTCGAAGGCGGAAGTTCACATAAACCTTAGCCAAATACATTTAAACCCAGTTTTTCGTAATCCCTGACATTTAATTTGAGTAAAAATGTCCTGTTTTAGGTCAGTTAGGATCACCACTTTATTTTAAGAATGTGAAGTGTCAGAATAATAGTAGAGAGAATGATTTATTTCAGCTTTTATTTCTGCCATCACATTCCCAGTGGGTCAGAAGTTTACGTACTGTATACTAATTGAGTGTATGGTAGCATTGCCTTTAAATTGTTTAACTTAGGTCAAACATTTTGGGTAGCCTTCCACAAGCTTCCCACAATAAGTTGAGTGAATTTTGGCCCATTCCTCCTGGCAGAGCTGGTGGAACTGAGTCAGGTTTGTAGGCGTCCTTGCTCGCACACACTTTTTCAGTTCTGCCCACAAATGTTCTATAGGATTGAAGTTGCAAAACCTTGATTTTGTTGTCCTTAAGCCATTTTGCCACAACGTTTGAAGTATGCTTGGGGTCATTGTCCATTTGGAAGAACCATTTGCGACCCAGATTTAACTTCCTGACTGATGCCCTGAGATGTTGCTTCAATATATCCACATAATTTTCCTCCCTCATGATGCCATCTATTTTGTGAAGTGCACCAGTCCCTCCTGCAGCAAAGCACCCCACAACAGGATGCTGCCACCCCGTGCCTGACAGTTGGGATGGTGTTCTTTGGCTTGCAAGCCTCCCCCTTTTTCCTCAAAACATAACGATGGTCATTATGGACAAACAGTTATATTTTTGTTTCATCAGACCAGAGGACATTTCTCCAAAAGGTACGATCTTTGTTCCCATGTGCAGTTGCAAACCGTAGTCTGGCTTTTTTTATGGTGGTTTTGGAGCAGTGGCTTCTTCCTTGCTGAGCAGCCTTTCAGGTCATGTCGATATAGGACTCATTTTACTGTGGATATACATTTGTACCTGTTTCCTCCAGCATCTTCACAAGGTCCTTTGCTGTTGTTCTGGGATTGATTTGCACTTTTCTCACACCAAGGTATGTTCATCTCAACGAGACAGAGCGCGTCTCCTTCCTGAGCGGTATGACGGCGGGTGTAACGGAAATTTTTTTTCCTGACACCACACTCCGAGGGCCATCACCTCCTCCCTGTAGGCCGTCTCGTCGTTGTTGGTAATCAAGCCTACCACTGTAGTGTCGTCCGCAAACTTGATGATTGAGTTGGAAGCGTGCATGGCCACGCAGTCGTGGGTGAACAGGGAGTACAGGAGAGGGCTCAGAACGCACCCTTGTGGGGCCCCAGTGTTGAGGATCAGCGGGGTGGAGATATTTGAGACCCTCACCACCTGGGGGCGGCCCGTCGGGAAGTCCAGTACCCAGTTGCACAGGGCGGGGTCGAGACCCAGGGTCTTGAGCTTGATGACGAGTTTAGAGGGTACTCTGGTGTTAAATGCTGAGCTGTTGTCGATGAACAGCATTCTCACATAGGTATTCCTCTTGTCCAGATGGGTTAGGGCAGTGTGCAGTGTGGGTGCGATTGTGTCGTCTGTGGACGTATTGGGGCGGTAAGCAAATTGTAGTGTGTCTAGGGTGTCAGGTAGGGTGGAGGTGATATGGTCCTTGACTAATCTCTCAAAGCACTTCATGATGACGGAAGTGAGTGCTATGGGGCGGTAGTCGTTTAGCTCAGTTACCTTAGCTTTCTTGGGAACAGGAACAATGGTGGCCCTCTTGAAGCATGTGGGAACAGCAGACTGGGATAAGGATTGATTGAATAAGTTCTCATTTGCAACTGCGACCTGGCCAAGATAAAGCAAAGCAGTTCGACACATACAACAACACAGATTTACACATGGAATAAACAAACATACAATCAATAATACAGTAGAAAAATCTATATACAGCATGTGCAAATGAGTGTTCCTGAGTGGCCAAGTTACAGTTTGAACTCAAATGTGCTTGAAAATATATGGCAAGCCCTCAAAATGGTTGTCTAACAATGATCAACAACCTATTTGACAGAGCTTGAATCATTTTTGAAAAATGAATGGGCAAATGTTGCACAATCCAGGTGTGGAAAGCTCTTAGAGACTTTCTCAGAAAGGTGCTTCTCCAAATGATTGACTCAGGGGTGTAAATGAGATATTTCTGTATTTTATTTTCAATAAATGTGCAAACATTCATCAGTGAGTAGATGGATGAGATTTTAACATTTTTTATAATATATTTTCAATTCAGGCTGTAACACAACAAAATGTGGAATATGTCAAGGGATATGAATACTTTCTGGAGGCACTATATGTAGTAAACACGCCAGTAACATGTCCAACAGGCATAACAATAGTGATACAAATGTACATGTTCTCAAGCATCACATGTATACAAGTCCACCGACACTCACAGAATGGAAAAAGACCGTTCGGTATGGGGAATATTTACTCCCTTGGAGAGAATGCGTTAGGCTACTAACCAATCAATGCCTAGATAGACTGCATGGCTAGTGAGTGCACAGGAGTGAGACACATGGCTATTGTCCGATTGGCTGGTGACACGAGCTGGAGGACATGTCGATCTCTCAGGTGAGGGGGAGAAACGGTGAGGATGAGTGAGAGCCAGACAGCGCTGCTCCATAGAGAAAATAAACAAATGTGCACACAACACAGTGATATACCGTCCTGTAGCACCCTCGGAAGGGGGATTGCTCTAATTCAAATTAAATAATCAGTTTTCACTCCAACAGTCTACATTGAGTTGCACCCCCCTGGCCTATGTAAACAATGCTTCCCACAGTTTTGTCAAGTTGGCTGGATGTCCTTTGGGTGGTGGACCATTCTTAATACACACAATAAACTGTTGAGTGTGACAAACCCAGCTGCTTTGCTGTTCTTGACACAAACCGGTGCGCCTGGCACCTAATACCATACCCTGTTTGACAGCTCTTACATTTTTTTTTGCCTTGACAGAGCACAATCCATGCCTCAATTGTTTCAATTGTCCTCTCCTTCATCTACACTGGTTGAAATGGATTTAACAAATGACATCAATAAGGGATCATAGCTTTCACCTGTACTCACCTGGTCAGTCTATGTCATGGAAAGGGCAGGTGTTCTTCATGTTTTGTACACTTAGTGTTTCGTCTACACAATTGATTACCTGTCAAGTGTGTTTCTCTGTTTTACGTGAGTGAGTAAGGTCAACTATATTTAAATGAGTATTTCTGTTGTTGTATTTGAGTGGTTATCAGTCTTTCTTCCAGTTCCAGGTATAGCCTAGAAGAAACGTATCCCTCCCATACAGTGAAGGCAGATTTACCTCGACTGTTCCCTCACAGCTCAAGAACTGTGTGGGATGATAGTGCAGTGAAATCTGTAGAGAAGAGCAATGTTGCCCCCTGCAGCTCAAGCACTATGTGTTCAAAACAAAATTCATACCGTGAGTGCATCCCCATATGGCTTCCTCTCCTCCACTACTTTCCTTCATCTGCAGTAATGGGAAAGAAATTGGACAGGTTACAGCACTTTCCAGGTAGGGATCCTCCATATTGCTTCACCTATCCTGTTTTTTTTACAATTTTTTATTAGGGGCGCAATCCTAACTTTTAGTTGCATTTTCACTTAGTCATGCATTGATGTCAATGGGAGACTAAGTGGAAGATAGGATTCTCCCCTTAGTAAAGATGAAGAACAGAATCCGATATCATATGTCTCTTCAAGGTGATAGAATCAATATAGACACTATAGATGGGCAGGCGATGGGGGGAGACACGAAGATTCATTGCATTGTAGAATACCCAAAGATGTGTCATTCAACCAGTGTTCCTGCGTTCTCTGCTCTTGCATTTTGTTCACCTCTTTTCGTTTGAAATGGTTTCATTTGAATGTGTATTTCAGTTAATAAAATTATGATTGCTTTGTTAAGTTAGACAAAAACAGCAATCATGAGGTGAAATATCTATACATGAGAATGGATATAAAAAAGGTAATCTTATGCACAGTTCAGATGCCAAATTTATGGCTCGTCTGTCACGCCAGACGAGCCATAAATTGTTTTGGTTAGGTCGGGGTGTGACATGGGTGATGTATGTGTTTTTGTACTGTCTAGGGGTTTTGTAGGTTTTTGGGGTTGTTTACTATCTAGGTGTTTATATATGTCTATGGTTGCCTAGATTTGTTCTCAATTAGAGGCAGGTGTGTATCGTTGTCTCTGATTGGGAACCATATTTAGGCAGCCATCTTCTTTGGGTATTTCGTGGGTTATTGTTTATGTCTAGTTGCCTGTGTTTGCACTTTTGTGTCATAGCGTCATGGTTGTTTTGTTTAGTGTTTATCTTTATTAAAAGTATCATGTATTCACATTACGCTGCGCCTTGGTCTCCTCCGTACAATGAACGTGACATCGTTGAACTGTACAGAAATGAAGAGCGTGTTAGCACGGTTAAGAGCTTTGCTTGACATAGCTTACTGATTGATTTCATATGACTGCTTTCAATCACCACTGCAGTGGACTTCTTGGTTGGTTTTGGGTCGAATTCAGGCATAACAAATGGCTGACGTTTTACGTGCTCCTAACCAACTATGACATTGTTATATTTTTTTTAACGTTGGTTATAACTTTTTTTTAAATCTTATTTTGTATATAATGTTGCTACTACCATCTCTTATGACCAAAAAAAAAACTTCTGGACATCAGAACAGCAATGACTCACCTCGAACTGGAAGAAGCTTTTTTCTTTAACAAGTCCGACGCGAAGGATTTACTGCTTTCTCGGGAACAGGCCCAAATCCCCATCATTTGCGTGAAGAAAAGATGAAGAAAAAGGGGGTGGAGGTCGGGCTGCCTTCTGAGAATTTGTGAGCGAGCGAGAAAACTCCCACTGCCTTCCGTTCTATTGGCCAACATGCAATCATTTGAAAATAAAATCGATGACCTACGATCAAGATTATCCTACCAACGGGACATTAAAACCTGTAATATCTTATGTTTCCCCGAGTCATGACTGAACGACAACATAACATACAGCTGGCGGGTTTTACGCTTTTTTGTCAAGATAGAACAGCAGCATCTGGTAAGACAAGGGGTGGCGGTCTATGTAGATCTGTAAACAGCTGGTGCACCAAATCTAAGGAAGGTTTTTCTTGCCTGAGGTAGAGTATGTCATGACAAGCTGTAGACCATACTATTTACCAAGAGAGTTTTCAACTATATTCTTTGTAGTTGTCTATTTACCACCACAAACCAATGCTGGTACTAAGACCACACTCAACGAGCTGTAGATGGCTTTAAACAAACAGGAAAAGCGTTCATTCAGAGGTGGTGCTCCTAGTGGTCGGGGACTTTAATGCATGAAAACTTAAATCCGTTTTACCTCATTTCTATCAGCATCTTAAATGTGCAACTAGAGGGAAAAAACTCGACACCCCCTTTACTCCACACACAGAGACGCACACAAAGCTCTCCTTCACACTCCATTTGGCAAATCTGACCATAATTCTATCCTCCTGATTCCAGCTTACAAGAAAAAAATAAAGCAGGAATAACCCGTGACTCGGTCAATAAGAAAGTGATCAGATGAAGCAGATGCTAAGCTACAGGACTGTTTTGCTATCACAGACTGTAATATGTTCCGGGATTCCTCCGATGGCATTGAGGAGTACACTGGCTTCCTCAATAAGTGCATAGATGATGTCGTCCCTACAGTGACAGTACATACATACCCCAACCAGAAGCCATGTATTACAGGCAATATCCTCACTGAGCTAAAGGGTAGAGCTGACGCTTTCAAGGAGCTGGACTCTAACACGGAAGCTTATAAGAAATTCTGCAATGCCCTCCGATGAACCATCAAGCAATTATTGATGGAGTCGGTGACTGATGCGATATACTCCTCAATGCCATCGGATGTTCCAGTCTGTGCTAGCAAAACAGGCCAGTAACTTAGCGTCTGCGTCATCTGACCGCTTCCTGCTTTAGTTTTTGCTTGTAAGCAGGATTCAGGAGAATAGAATTATGGTCTAGCTACAAAAAATATAGATGAAAATTATTTTTGTAAATAGTGTAGCCTACATCTGATTTTGAGATATTCTACCTCAGGTGAGCAAAACCTTAAGACTTGCTTAATATTTGATTTCACACACCAGTTGTTATTGACATACACACAGACTGCCACCCCTTGTCTTACCGGAGGCAGCTGTTCTGTCTTGCCGATACATGGAAAAGCCAGCCAACTGTATGTTATCCATGTCGTCGTTCAGCCACGACTCGATGAAACATAAGATATTACAGTTTTTAATGTCCCTTTGGTAGGATAGTCTTAAATTGATCCAGTTTATTCTCCACTGATTGCAAGTTGGCCAATAGGACGGATGGTAGAGGCGTGTTACCCACACACTCCAACAAATTCTCACTCGGGACCCGGACCTGCGTCTCCTGTGTCGGCGTCTTTTCTCCGTGTGAATGACAGGCATTTGGGCCTGGTCCGGTATCTGGAGTAAATCTTTCGCATCCGACGTGTTAAAGAAAAGATCTTAGTCCAGTTCGAGGTGAATATTCGCTGTCCTGTTATCCAGAAGCTCTTTTCGGTCATAAGAGACGGTGGCAGAAACATTACGTACAAAATAAGTTACAAAGTGAAAAAACACATAAAATGGCACAATTGGTTCAAATGGCAGTCATCTCCCTCCGGTGCCATTTTTATTATATATTATTAACATTTTCGTTCTTGGAGTAATTTTGTTCTTGGACTAGAAGACTGTAAAAATCACCAGGAAATTAGCTTAAATAGATTTTAATTTAGGAAATCTGTTCCCAACACAGGAGGTTGGTGGCACCTTAATTTGGGAGGACGGGCTCTTGGAATAGGCTGGAGCACAGTAAGTCGAATGGTATCAAAAACATCAAACACCTGGTTTCCATGGGTTAGATGCCATTCCACTCGCTCCGTTCCGGCCATTATTATGAGCCGTCCTCCCCTCAGCAGCCAGAGAGGCAGTCCATTTGCACTGTACAATTTGCACTCTGTTCAGGCCCCCTGAACCATACCCTCAAGGAAAAATCATCGCAAGTCTGAATGTAATTGGGGACACCTGAACGAGCGCTCGCAATATGATACAAGAAGTACCAGAATTGCCCACTAGATGGGGAACAGTCAACATGGAAGTGTTCACTGAAACTTCCTGCAGCTTTGTATCATTTTGCAAACATCTTTCAATAGTAGAATTAAACTATTGTGTGTATCTGAAACAGTATATTTAAATAGACTCTAATTACAAAACTTAAACAGCAACATTTGACTATTGGATACAATTCAATATTTGATCCCACAACACTTAACTTGAAGAACACTAGGTGGATAAGCCTAATTTCAGTGGTGATAGGTCTACATGTCACAAGTAACACATTGTCATTAATGTACCAGGTACCACAGGCTAAAATGGTAACTTTGCATGTAGATTTTATGATAGCATTAATACTGTAGTCTATCTTGTTTCTTATTGTTTTTGTTTGTCGGAAGGTCATCTCATTTTATTTTCTGCTCACCCCCCCCTGATTACCTCTAAAAACCATCTTCTCTTTTCCTAATTATTTTCCTTTACATCTCCCCTCCTATTGTCTTTTTAAAATCAACAGAAACATTGGCACCATATAAGTTCAATGTGTGTAGGTGTGGTGTGTGTGTGTGTGTGTGTGTGTGTGTGTGTGTGTGTGTGTGTGTGTGTGTGTGTGTGTGTGTGTGTGTGTGTGTGTGTGTGTGTGTGTGTGTGTGTGTGTGTGTGTGTGTGTGTGTGTGTGTGTGTGTGTGTGTGACTGACAGGTCTGGCAGGGCTTGTGGGAGGTGTGTGGGCGGTTTCGCTCCTGGCTCCTCTCTCCCACTGACCTGCCACCCACCACCCCATCCTCACTGGTGTTGTGCCTGGCCAGAGAGAGAGATGGAAAACACGACAACAATAACAACATCAACATATAGCATCTGTTCTATTTTTCACATCAATTGATTAAATGTATATGCAGTGCCTTCAGAAAGTATTCATACCCCTTGACTTATTCCACAATTAGTTGTGTTACAGTCTGAATTCAATATATATATATATTTTTTAAATTTAATTTAATTATTATTTGTATTATTTTTATATATATATTTTTTTTTAATCATCTACACACAATTCCCCATACTGACAAAATTAAAGTATGTTTTTAATATTTGCATATTATTATTTTAGATCTTCAAACTCTGTTTGTTGATCATTGCTAGACAGCCAATTTCAAGTCTTACCATATATTTTTGAGGCGATTTACGTCAAAACTGTAACTAGGCCTCACCAGGAACTTTCAATGACGTCTTGGTAAGCTACTCCAGTGTATTTTTTGGCCTTGTGTATTAGATTATTGTCCTGCTGAAAGGTGAATTCATCTCCCAGTGTCTGTTGGAAAGCAGACTTAAACAGGTTTTCCTGTAGGATTTTGCCTGTGCTTGGCTCTGTTCCATTTTTTTTTTATCCTAAAAATATCCCTACTCCTTTCCAATGACAAGCATATCCATAACATGATGCAGCAACCACCACACTTGGAAATATGAAGACTGGTTCTCATTGATGTGTTGTGATAGATTTGCACCAAACATAACGCTTTGTATTCAAGACATAAAGTCAATTTCTTTGCCACATTTTTTTCCTGTTTTACTTTAGTGCCTTATTGCAAACAGGATGCATGTTTTGTAGACATTTCAGCTTTAAATGTTGAATTAATTTGTAAACATATCAAAAATATATAATTCCACTTTGACATTATGTGGCAAGTGTAGGCCAGTCACACAAAATCTGAATTTAATTAACACAACAAAATGTGTAAGAAGTCAAGGGGTGTGAATACTTTCTGAAGGTTCTGTATGCATCATTATCTACTGCAAGCACTTGCTACTATATCCATTACATACATACTGTATCCGTTAGCTTCTGTATACTGTGTCCATATTATGTCTATTGAAAAACTAGAGAATTATGTGGCCGCAAGGGTGTACATTTATCTTTAAATCAAATATAGACATTTTATTGGTCCACATCACCTGTTACATATTACCATAGTAACAGTAATACACTACAGTAGTTGCTGGACTTTAATGATGTCTTGATGGATGACTAGTACACACTAATGACTGAAAATGTTTGTATTTTTCCATTCACTGACCTTTTAAATGCGCAGCGACATCGATGCAGTTATGTGAGAGAACATACCTTATTTTAATTTCATTCATGTTTATTGTATTCACTGAGCAATGAAATGCACAGCTCCATCAATCATTACAGTAATGTGAATAGAGAGCTAGATTGTGAGAACATATTTTATTTTCGTACTTAAAGCCACAATTTCTTTTTTGTGTTGGTTCTATTCACTGAGCTATTCTCTTACATTAGAGATCGATTGGAGACTTTTTCTTCTTTTGTTAAAGGGATGAAGGTCACTCTACTGTAATATTTCATGTCACTAGTCTATTTCTTGCACATCGTCCATCCCACATAGTCTTTGGTGCTGCCTCTCTCATTCCCTTAGTCATAGTAACTGTCCATGTAACCTATCGCAGCAGCTTTGCAGCCGCAGCGCCATTAATATTTCAAACTGATGGAGCGCCTTGAGACAGGTACAGTTGAAGTCGGACGTTTACACACACCTTAGCCAAATACATTTCAACTCCGTTTTCACAGTTCCTGAAATTTAATCCTAGTAAAAAGTCCCTGTCTTAGGTCAGTTAGGATCACCACTTTATTTTAAGAATGTGAAATGTCAGAATAATAGGAGAGAGAATGATTTATTTCAGGTTTTATTTCTTTCATCATATTCCCAGTGGGTCAGAAGTTTACCTACACTCAATTAGTATATGGTAGCATTGCCTTTAAATTGTTTAACTTGGGTCAAACGTTTTGTGTAGCCTTCCACAAGCCTCCTACAAAAAGGTGGGTGAATTTTGGCCCATTCCTCCTGACAGAGCTGGTGTAACTGAGTCAAGTTTGTAGGCCTCCTTACTCGCACACACTTTTTCAGTTCTGCCCACACATTTTCTATAGGATTGAGGTCAGGGCTTTGCGATGGCCACTCCAATACCTTGACATTGTTGTCCTGAAGCCATTTTGCCACAACTTTGGAAGTATGCTTGGGGTCATTGTACATTTGGAAGACCCATTTGTGACCAAGCTCTAACTTCCTGACTGATGTCTTGAGATGTTGCTTCAAAATATCCACATCATTTTCCTTCCCCTGATGCCATCTATTTTATGAAGCGCACCAGTCCCTCCTGCAGCAAAGCACCCCCACAACATGATGCTGCCACCCCTGTGCACGGTTGGGATGGTGTTCTTCGGATTGCAAGCATCCCCCTTTTTCCTCCAAACATAACGATGGTCATTATGGCCAAGCAGTTCTATTTTTGTTTCATCAGACCAGAGGACATTGCCCCAAAAAGTACGATCTTTGTCTCCATGTGCAGTTGTAAACCGTAGTCTGGCTTTTTTATGGCGGTTTTGGAGCAGTGGCTTCCTCCTTGTTGAGTGGCCTTTCAGGTTATGTCGATATAGGACTCGTTTTACTGTGGATATAGATAAGTTTGTACCTGTTTCCTCCAGCATCTTCACAAGGTCCTTTGCTGCTGTTCTGGGATTGATTTGCACTTTCGCACCAAAGTACGTTAATCTCTAGGAGACAGAACACATCTCCTTCCTGAGCGGTATGATGGCTGCATGGTCCCATGGTGTTTATACTTGCATACTATTGTTTGTACAGATGAACGTGGTACCTTCAGGCATTTGGAAATTACTCCCAAGGATGAACCAGTCTTGTGGAGGTTTACAATTATTTTTCTGAGGTCTTGGCGGATTTCCTTTGATTTCCCCATGATGTCAAGCAAGGTTGAAGGTAGGCCTTGAAATACATCCACAGGTACACCAACAATTGACTCAAATTTAGCCCATCAGTAGCTTCTGACGCCACGACATAATTTTCTGGAATTTTCGAAGCTGTTTAAAGGCACAGTCAACTTAGTGTATGTAAACGTCTGACCCACTGGAATTGTGATACAGTGAAATAATCTGTCTGTAAACAATGGTCGGAAAAATTACTTGGGTCTAGCACAAATGAGATATCCTAACCGACTTGCCAAAACTATAGTTTGTTAACAAGAAGTTTGTGGAGTGGTTGAAAAATTTGTTTTAACAACTCCAACCTAAGTGTATGTAAACATCTGACTTCAACTGTATATTGTTGTATCTCAGACTGTGCATGGCATGTAAGTAGTCATCTACTCAAGCACAAACACACACACACACACACACACACGCACACATGTGCACTCAAACACACACACACACACACACATTATGCATAACCTCAGCCACTCGCCAGTCAGCATTTGCTGTCTAACTGTACTACATCATAGTGTGCTGTTTGGCTGAGCAGAGTGAGCGTGACGTCGACAGATTGTAATTAGCCCAATTCTCTTACTTCCAGGCTCTCAACGATTAATGGAACCTTGAACCATAATATAAAGAGGTTTACTGTAAAGTGTGGATGGAACCTCTTTGGGAAAGAGAGGGGAACTCAACAACGGCCATAGATTTCTTTGTGTCTTGTACAGCTTACTATTGAGTTCTATCAGAAGTGGGCACTGATAATGGTGACAAGTACACATATGGCCTGTTTCTTGGAATTAAAAGTAGTTTTTTCTGAGCTCAAAGTGATTACCCAATCAAATGAATTCACGGTAATATACTGTAGGCCCTGATTCTGAGCTGTGTGTTGTGACATTTCTTGGTGGTCATGCAGCATTAGGGGTGCCATACTGAGACCAGGCATTTCGCTCCACTAACGACCCTGCGACAAAAACAATACAGACTTCCCTTTATTGACATTAGCATGCGTCCTTTTTCACTAACATTTTGGGGGAGAGAGAGTGTCTTCCTCCAATTACACCAGTCTAATTGCCCAGCTAGCATCTTGTAAATGTCAGTACTCATTACACACGCACACAGGCACAAATGCACACAGGCACAAACACACACACACACACACACACACACACACACACACACACACACACACACACACACACACACACACACACACACACACACACACACACACACACACACACACACACACACACACACACACACACACGCGCACTGCATAGAAGAGGAGGTCTTAGAAAAAGTATGAAGAACAGCCTGGAGGAAGGCAGCCATACTTGAAACTCGTCTGCTGTGACACTATGTTCTTGAATTCATTCACCAGGGTCATGTCAGCACGCAGTAGATGGAAGAAAATGTGTTGAAGCAGGGAAGGACAACCTAGAAATGTCTAATAAGAAATGCTCATTTTCTTTCTCCCTTTAATATATATATATATTTTTTTTAACCTATGGGCCGTTGTCAAAAGTAGTGCAATATATAGAGAATAGGGTGCCATTTGACAAGAATTCAACACTCAGCACATCAGCTATCGTTCGAGTATAAGGAATGACTATGGGGAAATCGCAAATCCATCATTACTTAGACATTGTGATTAGGGGAATGTACATGAATAGCAAAACTAGGATGTGGAATACCCAGTGAGCTAGGCTCAATCAATCAAAGTGACTGACAGAGGATAGATGCCCACAACACACACACACACACACACACACACACACACACACACACACACACACACACACACACACACACACACACACACACACACACACACACACACACACACACACACACACAAATATACACTCAAACGCATATACGCATGCACAAAAACGCATGCACACAAACACAGATGCAAACAAGCATGCATGCACAGACAAATGCACATAACACATGCAAACACACTCACACACACACACACACCTCTCACTTCTGCCCTGTATGACCCCCTTAAACTCTTTCCGGTAAATATCGCTTCGGTACTATTTTCACAAGTTTGTGTTTGTGTTTTACAACTCTTAGTACAAAACTCGGATCATCAAAAATCATCAGCCTGGCATCTTCTTCTTTTTATGGTTCTAGAGATTGGATTATGGTTCTAGAGATTGGATTATGGTTCAGGAGATTGGATTATGGTTCTAGAGATTGGATTATGGTTCAGGAGATTTGATTATGGTTCTAGAGCTTGAGAATATAATGCTGTATCCTCCTGTCTGATGTTAGGCCCTGTTTGAATAGTGCAGAAATACAACCTTCCTTCCTACCCACTGGGCTCGCACTGGTTGACTCAGCGTTGTTGCCACGCCATTGCTTACCTCATGGAAACAAGGACGGTATCGATTAGGGCCTACAATTTACACAGGAAACATTCTGTTGAGGGGCAGAAGAATGGCGATGTAGGTGGGTCTGAGTTAACTGATCAAGGTGGCTCCAAATCAAATCAAATTTTATTTGTCACATGCGCCGAATACAACAAGTGTAGACCTTACAGTGAAATGCTTACAAGCCCTTAACCAACAATGCAGTTTTAAGAAAAATATATAAAAATAACAAATAAAAGTAACAAATAATTAAAGAGCAGCAGTAAAATAAGAATATCGAGACTATATACAGTGGGTACCGGAACAGAGTAAATGTGCAGGAGCACCGGTTAGTTGAGGTAATTAAGGTAATATGTACATGTAGGTAGAGGTAAAGTGACTATGCTTAGATAATAAACAGAGATTACCAACAGCGTAAAAATTGGGGTGGGGGGGAACAAAGCAAATAGTCTGGGTAGCCATTTGACTAGCTGTTCAGGAGTCTTATGGCTTCGGAGCCGGTGTAGTCCAGGCTTATATGTCAGGATGTCATATGGGAGCGGTGATACCATCATTCACGGGTGCTGTATTTCAGTTATGGAGAACCATATAATGTTCATTTTGATATTTAG
Source organism: Oncorhynchus tshawytscha (assembly GCF_018296145.1). Lineage (NCBI taxonomy): Eukaryota > Metazoa > Chordata > Actinopteri > Salmoniformes > Salmonidae > Oncorhynchus > Oncorhynchus tshawytscha. Next base: position 13,288,970 of record NC_056435.1, read on the forward strand.
ATACTGTACATTATGTTCCTGTTCTGTGTTCTTTTTAATTATATGGTCTATGTTCCTGTTCTGGGTTCTTTTTAATTATACGGTCTATCCATACCCATACAATTACAATTCATCACCTGAAAACCTATAGCTGTGCAGAGGGGTTTATGCAAAACTAGGGTAAAGTCTCCTCTGCAGTGAAATCGATCGGGAGACCCTTAGGGATGAGCGTGACTCAGGCATAGGCAGTTTTTCGTCATCATTATTACAGTCTTGCCACTGTCAGTATAAAACTACTCCTGAGGTTTTTGTCTCTCATCAATGTGTTTTGAGTCTTTTTTACATTCTCATATGCTGTGTAGTACACTCTTAGAAAGAAAGGTGCTATCTAGAACCTAAAAGGGTTATTTGGCTGTCCCCCTTTGAGAAGACCTTTTTGATTCCACGTTTCATCTTCAATGCCCTTGCTGATGGAAGGAGGTTTTCACTCAAAATCTCACGATACATGGCCCCATTCATTCTTTCCTTTACACGGATCAGTTGTCCTGGTCCCTTTGCAGAAAAACAGCCCCAAAGCATGATGTTTCCACCCCCATGCTTCACAGTAGGTATGGTGTTCTTTGGATGCAACTCAGCATTCTTTGTCCTCCAAACACGACGAGTTGAGTTTTTACCAAAAAGTTATATTTTGGTTTCATCTGATCATATGACATTCTCACAGTCTTCTTCTGGATCATCCAAATGCTCTCTAGCAAACTTCAGATGGGCCTGGACATGTACTGGCTTAAGCAGGGGGACACGTCTGGCACTGCAGGATTTGAGTCTCTGGCGGCGTAGTGTGTTACTGATGGTAGGCTTTGTTACTTTGGTCCCAGCTCTCTGCAGGTCATTCACTAGGTCCCCCCGTGTGGTTCTGGGATTTTTGCTCACCGTTCTTGTGATAATTTTGACCCCACGGGGTGAGATCTTGCGTGGAGCCCCAGATCGAGGGAGATTATCAGTGGTCTTGTATGTCTTCCATTTCCTAATCATTGCTCCCACAGTTGATTTCTTCAAACCAAGCTGTTTACCTATTGCAGATTCAGTCTTCCCAGCCTGGTGCAGGTCTACAATTTTGTTTCTGGTGTCCTTTGACAGCTCTTTGGTCTTGGCCATAGTGGAGTTTGGAGTGTGACTGTTTGAGGTTGTGGACAGGTGTCTTTTATACTGATAACAAGTTCAAACAGGTGCCATTAATACAGGTAACGAGTGAGGACAGAGGAACCTCTTAAAGAAGAAGTTACAGGTCTATGTGAGCCAGAAATCTTGCTTGTTTGTAGGTGACCAAATACTTATTTTCCACCATAATTTGCAAATAAATTCATAAAAAATCCTACAATGTGATTTTCTGGATTTATTTTTCTAATTTTGTCTGTCATAGTTGAAGTGTACCTATGATGAAAATTACAGGCCTCTCTCATCTTTTTAAGTGGGAGAACTTGCACAATTGGTGGCTGACTAAATACTTTTTTGCCCCACTGTAGAAGCCTTTCCACAGAAGGTTCTACCTGGAATAAAAAATGGTTCTACCTGGAACCAAAAATGGTTCTCATATGGGGACAATCAAATAACATTTTTGGAGTGTACTGTAGTAGAATATATACGGAACAAAAAATATTCGCGCAACATGCTACAATTTCAATGAGTTTACTGAGTTAAAGTTCATAATATAAGGAAATCATTCAATTTAAATAAATAAATTATGCCCTAATCTATGGATTTCACATGACTGGACAGTGGCACAGCCATAGGTGGGTCTGGGAGGGCTTAGGCCCACCCAATGGGGGTGCCAGGCCCAGACAAACAGAATGAGTTTTTCCCCCCCAAAAAGGCTTTATCACAGATATAAATACTTCTCAGTTTCATCAGCTGTCTTGATGGCTGGTCTCAGGCGATCCCGCAGGTGAAGAAGTCGGATGTGGAGGTCCTGGGTTGGCGTGGTTACACATGGTCTGTGGTTGTGAGGCCGGTTGGACGTACTGCCAAATTCTCTAAAATGACGTTGGTAGAGAAATTAACATTCAATTTTCTTGCAACAGCTCTGGTGGACATTCCTACAGTCAGCATGCTAATTGCACACTCCCTCAAAACTTGAGACATCTGTGGCAATGTGTTGTGTGACAAAACTGCACGTTTTAGAGTGTCCCCAGCACAAAGTGCACCTGTGTCATGATCATGCTGTTTAATCAGCTTCTTGATATGCCACACCTGTCAGGTGGATGGATTATCTTGGCAAAGGAGAAATGCTCACTAACAGGGATGTAAATACATTTGTGCACAACATTTTAAAGAAAAAAGCTTTTTGTGCATATGGAACATTTCTGGGATATTTTATTTCAGCTCATGAAACACAACTCTTTACATGTTGTGTTTATATTCATTATAATATTTGCAGATCAAAATTTCATTTCAATGTCAAACATATGGATATTGAAGGTGTTGTGATGAGTCTACTGTATATCTTCCAGTATAAAGGATTCCTCTCACTAGCTGGTAGCCTAGTAGGTGGTCTAGTTGTCACTAGGGGGCTTTCTGAGATGAAGAGGATACCCTTAAACCTACCTTCAAATTAATTTAACAAAGTATTTACAATAACTCCCTGCTATAATACCATGAGGCCATTCATATACCTATTTCTTGTAACACACAATAGAAAAGTACAGAATAGATGGGATTCATGAACACAAACATATGATTTTGTTGTGTTGTTATCCATGCTCATAGGCTGATCCTTTGCAGTTGCATACCTGACATGCAATAACATATATATATCAAATATTCAACCATTTAAGTGCTAACATAAATATCTGGGGTTAAAGGTCAGGATTGTATTTGTTAGTTTCCATTGTCGGACATTCTTCACTTTCCACTTAAGTAAAAGCCCCATTTTGAGTTTTTTAGAGGCGAATTCAGCACATTGTGTCAAAGTAATTTTTCCACTGCCATGAAATCCTTAACTGACAAGGTTTCTATGCACATTATTTGTGAAACCTTTTAACTTGTGACACACAGGTACGCACACACGCACGCATACACGTACACACACGGGTATGCACACACGTACGCACACACGTACACACACAGGTACGCACACACGTACGCACACACACTGAATACACGCACACTCTTAGAAAGAAAGGTGTTATCTAGAACCTAAAAGGGTTATTTGGCTGTCCCCATAGGAGAACCCTTTGAATAAACCTTTTTGGTTCCAGGTAGATGAACCCTTTCCATATCGGGCTCTTACAAAGAACCCAAAAGGTTCCATCTGGAACGAAAAAGGGTTATCCTATGGGGACAGCTGAAGAACCCCTTTGGAACCCTTTTTCCTAAGAGTGCACACTTAGAAGTAACAGGCTGTGTATGTAAGGGTATGTAAGGGAGAGGTCAAAGTCAGCAGAATCAAACTTCATCTTACTCCAGTACCCTCAAACGCTAGCACTACTGTAAAAGACTTTGTGTACTGTGTACGTCCCAAATGGCACCCTTTTCCCTTTGTAGTGCACTACGTTTGACCAGGGCCCATAGGGTGCCATGCAAAAGTATTGCACTATAAAGGCAATATGGTGCCATTTGGGACACAGCCGCTGACTTGCTCTGTTCGCTAAGGAAATTCCAATGAGAAGCTGATAAATAACGAGGTCCCATTTGTGAATTAGGCTTACTTACTTGCTGTGGTGCCTAATTATCTAAGATATGCTTGATAACCGAATAGCAATGTATCGCCAATTAATCCAAACTGACAACAACATAATAAAGATAACTTTGACAAGATGCTCAGGACAATACAAGATGTCTGCCAAACAATAGCGCAGGCCTGATAAGCAGCTTATGACTCTTTCTCAAAAAGATTTTTCTAATTTTGTTTACACAACAAATTAAGAGCAGACATTGTGTAAGACTTAAAATATCGTCATGGGACCCTCACATAGTTTCAATGGCATTACACTGGCAACATGTGCTACATTGGTGTCAGAAGTAGGATTTGGTGGCCGTGTGGCCATCAGAGGGGCTTGTATATGGAGGACATGCTATAGGGAAATGTAGGGACATGTTCTCCTGAATGGAGGGGATAATGTAGCAATCCTTATCTAGGTTAGATAGTTGTGATCTCCCTCAAGTGGGTTAACCCTATTGGAACAGTTAGTAAGTTTTCTATCAGACCTGGGTTCGAGACCCGCATATGGGACATTATACTGTCGCCGTCGGCTACAATTCCATAACCTACTTAAATTGATGAATATTCAGTGTTTTGCCCATATAATTCATTCTACTTACTTAACCATAAAAAGCATGCCTTTACTATACAATTGTACAGAATGACCTTGACAATCCCTAAAGATGAGTCAATCTTCCCCCTTCATCTGTGCTAGGCTAGAATTCACACACATTTCACTATGGTGGCCCTTTGGCCTTGAGCACAGTGCATGCTAGCGCTAGCTGGCTCATTGTTCATTCACTCAATAGGCTAGGCATGGCGTGGGCAATACTCAGAGGAGCCAAATCCATGCCCTGCTCATTCCATTAATATTTTTGACATGGTCCTCCCTGACTTGTGCTACTTGCTGAGGGCAGAAGTGTTTGTGTAGCAGATGGATGCTAAATCCAGCTTTGGCAATGTTACAAAATATCATAACAAGTGGGTGCTCTGCAAAGCATTTGAGCATGAGGAATACGCTGACTTAAGGGAAGAGGAGCTACTCTATGAAGGTGACAGAGGTGTCCATTTTTAGTGAGGCCTTACGGGTCAAAACCTTACTGTGACTACAAGAACACACACATAGCTGTGTGTGTGTGTGTGTGTGTGTGTGTGTGTGTGTGTGTGTGTGTGTGTGTGTGTTTGTGTTAAACCCATAGAGAGCTTAGGGGCTATGTCATAAACCCCAGAACGCAGTATCAGAATGCAGTTAAAATGGCAGCAATATTGGTCAGAGAGAAATCCAAACCAGTCTGAATGAATGACAGTATAGGCATAATCCTGATTTGACTTAGTAGGAAAATAAAAGTAAGCTATGTGATAGATCAGAAATTGTGTAATAGAATATTTATCAACCTAAAATATTGCAATAACATTATACATACAGTTTATACGTGTTTAATACAGATTTTCTGTATAAATAGCCTCTAAAATATATGTAAACAGACCATAAATATCTACATTATTGTTTTCTTGTTGCATTTACAACTTGTTTAAATCCTATCATCAACTGAGTTCAGCCAGTGTTTGGCTGTGGATTGACTGCATTGTTTGTATGGAATTTTGGCATAATGGAAGTTAATTTGAAACATTTATGAAATAATTCCTCTTAAACTGGCTGGCTAGCTAGCTAACAACCATACAATGCAGATAAATCCTTAAAATTCATTATTTTACTCAATATCTTATCACAGCATTGGCAAACCTTGGTTGGCCAACCCCCTGACAAAAATGGCTGACTTTTATTACCATCATAACAAGGTTCTTTCCCATTCTAGTATTCTAATTCCTAATTATGTGGTTAAACCAAACAACCTGAGCTGTTTTCATCCTATTTGTAGCACTTTAGCACATGACTGGACAGTTTTTAATGATCTTACCACTTCACACTTTTTAAATTGATGTTCTTTTTATGATATTTTTACTGAATTAGTACGTACTGTCCTATATGCGAGAGAGCTCCAACAAAAAAATTCCAATGTATGTATTACTTAATAGCTGTGTGTGTGTGTGATTGTGTGTGATTGTGTGTGTGTGTGTGTGTGTGTGTGTGTGTGTGTGTGTGATTGTGTGTGATTGTGTTTGTGTGTAGGCTGTGTGTGTAAAATAAACATACTCAATGCAGAGAAATAGAATCTCAGTCAAGAAACTGTACAGAAACTAAAACAATTATGAACAAATTGGTCTGCTTGCCTCTTTTAGCCATAGGCTATAAAAATCCAATTCAAATCAATGTTTGTCATATGCACAGGATGCAGTGTAAATGGTGAAATTAAAAGTGCTCTGATAACCAATATATTTTTAATAACTAATCAACACCTATAGTTTTGCAGAGAAGATGGGCAGTGATTTTCATTTTTTGATTTATCAATGTTGAGCTCAGTGTCGATTAACCACACTACATTACGAAATGATGAATATTAAATGACTTGCAAAAATCCTGAATAATCAATCCCAGTGGCACTGGAAGAGTTTCCTGTTTATTAAAATCTGTAGCCACAGTAGCTAGCTTCATATTTTGTCCCGGGAGATTCACCGTTGTTTCCTAGGCAACAAGCGGACCCCTTGCCCTTCCCTGTGCTGCTGACGTTCATTTTGGACCATACCAAGTACAGCTATTGGTAGGATGATGGTGATATTTATCTAAACATAATCTATTTCAATTTGTTGGACAACAAATTGAATTGACAGTAATAACTGTGAAAATTAGAATTACTGCAAAATGTAGTGCTAATACATGCAATACATAATAATACCACTACCCCGCTGTAGTCAAGTGCATCCTTCTTTACCATTCTTTGGCCATCCCTGAACCAAAGATATTTATAACTAACCTAAGATAGTTCATCTGTGTCGTTTACAGCGGGAGAAAATGAAGCATAGGGGGCAGAACAAGCAAGGAGGTGGGAAAATCCAAGCACGAGCTGGCGTTGTAGCATGTATTTGCATATTTCCGTTAGGGAACGCCTCCTCTGTAAAGTGCGCGTGTGCAGAAACTCGATTCGACCTTGCACTCCTAAACAACGCAATGTAAAACGTTGAAAAAGCGTCAAGTCTATAAAACTTAGTGCACTGTGTTCGTAACAGAATATAGTTTTGGAAACAGAAAAATACATTGAGATCAGATATTTAATCGATGAGAAAATTAGGAGAACGTCAGACCAATTTCAGCTAGTTCCATCCGCTCCTACTGACCTCTCACTACCATATTTGGTGGAGAGAAACGTTCTAAACGGATGCTTCAGCTTTATAGCCCCTGTGACGAGTCTGGGTTACCCCTTCTTGTCTGTGACTGAACTGCAAAAGAGCTTGTTGCTTGTGCAACACGATAGCCTTACTGTAAAGTAGTTAGTGGTGAGAAAAAATCATTTCTGCCTTTACCGAGTTTCTATTTTTATTTTCCGACTAGAATGTTTGCAACTTGATATACAATATTATTTTACCTTTCCTGGGAGTTGTTCCGCGTGGGCCGATGAACGTCTCTTGACTGCGCGCGGTGACCAGTACAGCTGGATGCGACAGGTGAGCAGGTAGCCAGCTAGCATAGAATAGCTAAATTCTTACTTGGGTCGTTACGATTTTGTTTAGTTACCTGTTAACTAGCCAGTTTGTTTACCTCGTCACCGTGTGCTTGGCTTGCTTGTGACTGTGGTTGCCAACATAGTTAGATAGATTGCTAGCTATGTTATTGTCGGCGCGAGCTAACGTTAGTTCGTTTTTCCGCAGCTACTCCAACAAGAATGCTAGCTAACATTAGCTAGCTAGCATCTCATAGGCTTTCAAAGTGAGTTGACAGATTTAAAAAAACACACATATATATATTACTTCAGTTAGCCAATGTTGTCAGCTAGCACTAAATTGCCCCTACGAGGTAGCTTCCAACTATTGGCTTGAACGGTTTCCAAAGTTCACGGCACGCGAACATGTTATTGAGCTGTCAAAGCTTCAGGTGGCTGTCAGTTTCACTAATGTTATTTATGTTGTTGTTGACTAGATAGTTGGCTTTGGCAAGCCAATGTTGCCATACCAAAGCCGATGCAAACTAGCTAGTTACCTAATTTAAATTCCATGGCCACATCTTGGTCCAATTTAAAGAGAAAAATAATCTATTCATTACTAGGATAGGTTGAGCATCTCCTAGATGGCTCTTTCAGGTGCAAAATGACAGTGCGTTGCAGATATAATCAGCCTCAGTAACAGTACATACATAATTTTGTAGGTTAAGTAAACATAATGTAGGTTATATAACTTTGACATATAACATATATGTTATGACTTAGACATACAAAAACTCACTCACTCACCCAGTTTTCTTGTACAGTGTGAGTGAAGGTCAATAGGCTATGCTTGTGTGTTAATGTGCCAAAGATGATTTGATGCTGATCGAGGATGATTTATTTAGTAAGGCTCAATAAACAGTTAGGCTATGCATGTGTGACTCATAATTGTTTTATTCCTTGTTCTGATGTTCATGTTTGCAGGGCAGAATACAGATTTCAGATGTCAAACTAATGCAATAACCGAGACCCGATATTACAAAAAAACATTTTTCAATTTATTTTTTAATTGGGTTATTTTGCTCAGTGTCCTGGAGAATTGCTAGGCAATGGACTTTAGAAATCTGCAATTAATGGTATAGCCTAGCCTTCAAATAACAGGTTGTGTGTCTTACAAAAAGAGATCCTGAAATGAATATGCATTGCAAAGAACTGTTGATGAGATTCGCAGAGGATATATAGGTCTATCCGTGGATCTGTTTTGTCCATCTTAGGTATCCATGGAAACCCACTGCTGATTGAGACTTGAAGCTCTGCAACATAGCAGGGGCAAATGAACAATTCAACAAGATGGAGCCTCTTTGTATTGTCAGTCATCTGAACGATGTTACATAGCTGTATTCGGATGTAGTGTAAACCTATCTCATTTCACTCTATTCTATAGTGTTCTGTACATTTTATTCAGTCATGTATTCATTGGTCTTCAGAAAGTCCTTCATCCAGGAGGTTCAAAGTGAAACACAACTCTGCCTCTTGCTATTTAATTACAGCCAACAACAGGAAGGCAGCATCTCATCATTGAGCTTTCACTGGTTTCCATTATTTTCTTTATTCAAATCTTGGAAATAGAGAGATGCCACACCCTTTATTTTATCTGAACGATTGGTCTGCTTGCCTCTTTTAGCCATAGGCTATAAAAATCCAATTCAAATCAATGTTTGTCATATGCACAGGATGCAGTGTAAATGGTGAAATTAAATGCTTGCAAGCTTCCACAACAGTGCAATTAAAAAATATATACTATTACTATATGAAAACAGGGTAAGAATTTAGCCTAACAATGTTTCCTTGCTAAAATGCACTATAAAGTTCATGAAATTCTCTTGGAAATGTCTTTAAAACAAGGGCAAAAAATGTTCCCTCAAATTCTAAACCTTCCTCCAATTTAAAAAAACGTTTTATCAAAAAAATATCTATGTATATCTCTTGTGTTGGTTGTTTTTGTTTCTTTAGCCTACTCATTGGAAAGGCACTTGTGGCGTTAATAGCCTGTTATTTAATATCACAGTTGGGCACAAGGGTGAACCAGGACAGAGGTTAGGGAGGGGATACCGTGGTGGGAAGGAAGTAGCCTGACTTGTTTGTCCGCAAGGCCTTTGTGTTACTGTTGGAAATTTATTTCTGCAACATTACCTTCTTTAAGGCTTGTATTCCATCATTACAAAGTGATTTGGATTAGGTAGAATATTGGACTTCGTTTAGGACCACTTGCTCCCCAGTAGGGTCCTAGGCTATGTTTTCCTGCAGTCATCTCCTCTCCACCTCTGTCTGAAGCACTTTCTAGTGTTGTCAAGCATAGCTGTATCGTGACAGTTTGCAAACTGTCACTTCCAGCCCCCCCCTTCTCTCAGCATAGGGATGAGAGTAGAGCACCAACTGATTCTATATCACTATTCGCTCAAACCAAACAGAAACAAACAGGCTGAAACTGGAGGGACGTACCTGAATATGTCCAATAAGAAACGCTTGTTTACATTTCTGTTTGCAAAACCTTTTGCTACGATGCGCACTAATGAATATGACCCTGTAAGTTGGGTCCCCTATTACGGTCTTTGGGTGGGTCGCATGCAACGATGATGTTGGTGGATGGTGCTAATATAATTGTTTTTAGTCTGTCAACTGCTGTGGTAGGATACACAATTCACTTTGTTTAGGAGGATAGATTAACACCACACCACCGATTTGGCTGGTGGGGAAAAAACAAAAAAAACATATGTTCCTCTTTTTTTAGAGCACTAGGTGTTATTGTCCGAGCTAGCCTTGAGGGTTATCGAGTTTATTTGGCGGTGGACTGGAAAGAGCATGTCTAGCCTCATCGATGTTGTTGATAAAGCACTCAGGCTACCACATAATCTTCAGTCCATGTATGGGAGTGGGAGCTCAACGCAGAGAGGGTGAGTGAGATAAAAAGAGTGAGAGTTGGATAGAGAAAGGGAGAGAATACAGCTGTTGCGTTGTATTGGAATCGAAAAATCATGAAGCTGGCCGGGGCTCTGACTCATCAGTTCTGTGCTGCTGCCGCTCCATCCACCAGGTCTCACGTGATACTAAATAGGCTGCTGTGTGTGTCGTCACCAGGGTGGGGTGGGGAGAAGAGGAGAGACAATGTTCTCTTTCCTGAGGGGATGCTGCAAAGCTTATGTCATGTTACAGTGCAGGTGGGGAGAGCTTATGCTCTACATCAGATCCTTTCACATCAGACGGGTGTAAAACAAAAAACAATACGCCCTGTCTCTCTTTTTAAAATAGACTACTACTTTATAAATAGGTTACATACAGGTATTTAGCTTTATTATATCAACTTTGTGTTTTTGTTTTGCTTATAGTGATACAGAGGAGGATTTGCTCTTTTCATGTCGGTTGCCTTGTAGCCAGATGTGTCCTTCGTGGAATGCCCAAAAGGGGGATGGATGGCTTGCAACAGTTGAGCTGGCCATGAAATTGGGGAAATACCTTTAAGATCCAGCAGTGTCTGTGTCATTGGGTTGTTCTGAGTTCTGCCTGCCTGCCAGTCAGTACCCTACGAGCCAACCAGAAAAGCGCTATACCCTGATATCCCTTTTCCTATTGGGCTGAGCCCTGAGTGGGCGGACCTGGCTGGAGGCGGTTGGGCAGGCAGGCAGGAAGGGGCTGGCTGTGGGGGATGGCTGGAAGTGTTTCAGCCAGATAGTTGAGCAGACACTGCTCTGCTTCCTGTCTGCCTGCTCCGCTCCCCTCCGTGGCTGAGAGAGAAAGAGAAAAAAAAATCCCTGTCTCGGCATGGGACTCTGGCTGCTGCAGCACTCGGCAGCTCCTCGCAGGGAATGACAACAGTTCACGTGGTCATTAGCTCCAGACGCTGAAGCAGGGGAACTACTCCGAGGCATAGCAGCTGCACCTGGTGTGTCTATCTATGCTGTGGCTTAAAGAGAGAGGCACGACAGAGCTATTCGGGACTCAGCAAAAAACGAGGTGGGAAGAACGTCTCTCTGATCATTTAAAAAAAAAAGTAGTTTGCTGCAGTATCGTGCATACCATCCTGGGTGGGTAGGGAGGAAAGAAAGAAAGAGTGTCTGTGTGGGAGAGGGAACTACAGAGAGGGAAAGAGGGGGAGCACAAATGTGTGAGAGTGAGGGGAACTCACTGATATGGTCTAACAAGCACTTTGCGGGTTACTGCCGCTTGAGTTTCTCATGCTTGTATTGGGACTTGTTGATGACGAGGGGAACTACCACAGACCGACAGTGCCTCTCCCTTCCCTTCATGATGCAGACAAATTATGCAGTCTTCTCTCTCCATGAAGTTCAGAGCACGTGGACCTCCTAGAGAGAGAAAGAATTGCCCAATTTATTTGTAGTCTGCTTCATAGGCTGTTTCAAACTGTACTTTTATGCCAGGATATTGTTTGCCATGTAAAAAGAGTTTCACTTTCAATGCAGTTAGTTCATAGGTGTAGCTAAAATATCTTTCTCTTGTACTGGAGGTGGACCTGAAACAGAGCTGAGGGCTGGCTCCCTAATTTGCCTTGCTTGGGCTTCTTACTATTTTAAGAAGGTCCCACGTATTTTATTATCACATAGGAGGTCCACAGCCACACTCCACAGTAAGCTCTTTATCCACTGCTCTGTAGTGTGCTAGTATGGGAGGGAGCTGTACATGTTGACCGGTGCGGCCTGGAAACAAGCAGGAAAACACTAGAACGGTGTCTAACAGTTGGCAGTCACAGGGGGGCAGTGGAGGAGGAAGTGGGTGTTTTCTGAAATGGAAGACCGTTCAGCCCTTCCTGTTAGAAAAATGAACAACAAAAAACAGTAACGTCACAGACTTGCAATGGCTCTTCATTAGAAGGCCAGAGCTGCAAGCCCAAGCAACTCCCTCCCTAAATTGATTCACACGTGAGTTGTCGCTGCTGACACAGAAAGGTAATTAGCCATGCCATTTTAAAGGTTTGGGAGCTTTTAGGGAATTTTTTAGCTTTCAGCTAAAAATATTCCTCCAGACCTTTTTAAACATAAACAACAATCTACGTTACCTTGAAAATGATCTCTTAATGTCCAAGCACTGGTTTTGTGTGTGTGCTGTGAAAAGAACGCTGAATCATTTGGCCCTCACGTTAGCATGGCTTTTCAGTGAAAGGATACATCTGCTTTAAAATGAACAGGCCACATTGGAAGTAATTTGAGAATTAGCCTGCTAGTTGGTCATGAGTCATAGCTTGACAGTTGAGTTGTTTTCTCTTCCAGAACTACCGAAAAGTCTAAATGCTAGCTAAATGCTCAATTTTAAAATACAGACAGGTTATTAGAGGATTATCTGAAGTTGGATGATATAATAGTTTCACAAGATTTCTTCCTGAGTAACATTTGTGTGAATGTACAGTTGTACCTACATCTTTTAGTACTCGAGTCAGGAAAGTTCATGACCGTCACATCAAATAGGTCTCCTGTCTGTTACAGGCTACATACACTTCAAATCCAGCCCTCTCATTGGCTATCCGATCTATACTGAGCTGTAGATGGCCTAATCAGTGCAGGGGATTGGTTAAATATCCTATAGGCCAGTTGCCTGTGTCAGTGGCATGAGATGACCATTGCGGTCACCGAGTTTTAGTTAAGGCAATTAGGATATGAGGCGCACATTTGTGCTGACTTTGTTAAATGTTCTCTGCTTTGCCTCTTCCCAGTTCCCTGCTTAGCTTAGTCCGCTAACCTGTGCTGAGCTAGGTGTCACTCATTTCCCCTTACGCTAATAACATTTGATAATTTGAAGCTCCAGGAGCTGTCGCTAATGCCAATATCAATTTGCAGGATGGCATACTTTAATTTCCACCCATTTTATCCTAGCCTAATATTTGAATAGCAGGCCTATGAGTTGAGCTTTGAAAATATGCATTGGTTAGACATTTGTGTAGACTTGCAGGAAATTGTGGTATACAAGTTAAGCTTATTTAAATACGTTCCCTTGTGATGTGAATGCACTTTTAATTTGTGAGTTTAACGAGATCTTTTTAAGAGAAATCTGCAGAACAAAAAAAAGAGCCTAGGGTATATTTTTATGTTGGAATTTTCAGCAAATGGATTGCACGATACGGCAGTTGACCATATGGAAATTTAGAACCATTATTATTAGGATCGTTTTTTTAACTAGCCTGATCAGAAAAAAACAGCACTATTACTCTTGTTTTTCCACAACCAATCGATGGACATTTTTACTTTCATTACACTGAAGCACACTCGCACTCTTTGCTGCCGTGGAAAATGTGGCCTACTTGTGTTCCTCTTGGCCATATGCAAATATATGGTGGATTGCCATGTCTGCATTGTAATCAATTCAAAAGAGCAGGTATTCATTTGCTTGGTTGTTATAGACCTGCTGTTTAACACCTAGCTGGTGCTTTAATAAGATCGTCTGTATTCTGGAAAACGATGTTAAGTGTATACTTGGCCTTCCTCTCAGGTTGACAACATCCAGGGGAGACCAACACAGCTGATAGGATACATGGGTGGTATTCAGAGGTCAAGCTAATGACTTTCGCTTGAGAGAACCCTGCACTGGCCTGCTCTCATTCAAATTCGGAGATGACCAAGATAATGCTTGGCCAGCTGGCCTTAGTAACTGTAATCCATCAAGGTCTTGTCGTAACATGGAGCGTTCCCCAGTCCCCACAAATCTTTGGCCTGCTCTTAGGTCTCCTTTCCTGGCTGGTTAGGCTAGCTGCTCTTTGGTAAAACATTGCATTTTTACTGGATGGCATGGCTTTGCCTGCCTCTATTCAGGCAACAGAGTGATTAACTACAGTTTTTAAAGGTTGCCTGTCATTTCAGTGTACCAAGTGGGATATTTTTTTGTTTTGTTGCATTTGTCATTTTTGATTTTGTAGTGGAAAGCCAAAAAAAAGCTTGACTGTTGAGCACTGCGCACATCAATCTGTCCTGAAAGCACCAAGAGAGAGCTGGGCGGGGGCATACAGGACTAATCTGTGCAGGTCACAACAAGGGTGTCGCATGGCCCTACCTATCTGCACACCATCTGTCCCTCCACTCGTCCTCATCAGCACTCTTTCCTGGAGGTGTGTCTGCTAGGCTAGCCTCAATGTATTCATACCCCTTGAATTATTCCACATTTTGTTGTTAGCCTGAATTCAAAATTGATTCAATATTTGTTTTTGTCTTTCACCCCATAATGACAGTAAAAACATGTTTTTAGAAATGTTTGCACATTTATTGAAAATTAAATACATAAATATCTAATTACAGCATTACTTTAGTGCCTTGTTGCAAACAGGTTGTTGTTATTCCTTCTTTTCACCCTGCCATTTAGGTTAGTTTTGTGGAGTAGCTAAAATGTTGTTGCTCCATCCTCATTTTCCTCCTATCACAGCCATTAAACTCTGTTTTAAAGTCACCATTACATTAGCCTCATGATTTAAATCCTGAGCGGTTTCCTTCCTCTCTGGCCACTGAGTTAGGAAGGACGCCTCTATCTTTGTAGTGACTGGGTGTATTGATACACCATCAAATTATAATGAATAACTTCACCATGCTCAAAAGGGATATTCAATGTCTGCTTTTACATTTTTTTTCTTTACACATCTGCCAATGGGTGTTCTTCTTTGCAGGCTTTATCACATCCAGCCGGGATTGGGAGTCCCATAGGGCGGCGCACATTTGGCCCAGCGTCGTCATGGTTTGGCCGGGGTAGGCCGTTATTGTAAATAAGAATTTGGTCTTAACTGACTTGCCTAGTTAAATGAAGGTTACATTTGCAAGTCATTCGAAAACCTGGGTCTTTGTGGTTGAATCTGTTTGAAATGCACTGCCCAACTGAGTGACCTTACAGATAATTGTATGTGTGGGGTACAGAGATGAGGTATTCATAAAAAAATAATTGTAAACTCTATTATTGCAGACAGTGAGTCCATGCAATGTTAAGCTAATGTTTACTCCTGAACTTATTTAAGCTTTCCATAACATATTGACTCAAGACATTTCAACTTTTCATTTGAATTCATTCGTAAACATTTTGAAAAAACAAATTCCAGTTAGACATTATGGGGTGTGTGTGTCAAAATGTTAATCTTTTTTAAATTCAGGCTGAAAAAGTCTAGGACTGTGAATTTTCTGAAAGCACTGAATATGTAGCGTATATACTGTACATGGGCTAGCTTAGGCCAGGCTACAGTACAAACACGGGTTCAGTAATATGCTAGGGCTAAGCTATATCGTATGGCTGTATGAGCTCTCTCGCGCTCAAGTAACCTGATTTTTCAGGCCATTCTTCATGATATGTAGGCTACCAGGTATCTTAGCTGTGTTCTTTTGTATTTTCTGAACCAGGAAGGAAGAGTGTTAGAGTAGGCCAATAAAATGTTACACTGGTAATCTGATATTATAAATGCCTTTCTGCTTTTCTTATCTATCTCACCCTGATATGGGGTCATAACACAATTGAAAGAAGACACTGTGTTGCAATTTTGTTTGAATGTTTTAGCAAAATTCCATTACAATAAAAGCTTGAGAGCATTTTGCAACTTTGGCCCAGCTTATGCTGTAACTCAGACAGTTATTCAAATAACACATCGATTTGTGGGGATTGCTGATGCCGGGAAATTGAGAAATACTTTGCTTCTGAACGATGATGATGATTCAGCCTGTCATGATTTAGGAGCAAAAAAATGTTTTCTGAGCCAATTAAATGTAGAAAAAAATATATAAACAATTGGTGATTAAATGCAGTACTGCATTACACAATCCCAACTTTTTAAGCATTAGTCAGGAAAATGCTAAACTGACCCAAGATCAGCATCATGGGGCAAATTCACCCTGCACCGTATTACATGTGGGTTTCTGCACTTTACTATTTATATTTTTGACAACTTTTACTTAATTCCTAAAGAAAATAATGTACTTTTTACTCCATACATTTTCCCTGACTACCAAAAGTACTCATCACATTTTGAATGCTCCTTAGCAGGACAGGAAATTGTCAATTTCATCCACTTATCAAGAGAACATCCCTGGTCATCCCTACTGCCTCTGCTGTAGCTGACTCACTAAACACAGATGCTTCGTTTTGTAAATGGTATCTGAGTGTGCCCATGGCTATGCGTGAATTAAAAACACAAGAAAATGTCTCTACATCCAGTAGGAAGGAATTTAAAGGTAATTTCATGGGCCAATGCTAACTAGTGTTAGCATAATGTATGGTACTGTATCTACTAGCATTCTAGCAGATACCATAGACTAGTTAGCAACTTCCTTCAAACTGCAGAGACATACAAATGGTATCCGCAAGTACATCTTACTCTTGGGAAGTAGATAAAGGGCTCCATTGCCTGAATTTCCCTTCTAGGCCTATTTAATTTTGAATTATACGGTGGCCTAGTATAGTATATTACAATGTAACACATACATTTGGCTCTGTACCAACCAGTAAAACAAACCCAAGTGAGGCTAAGTCATTTCGCTGCCAGGAACCGTATCCTTTAACTGTCTTGCACCCCTAATAAAATGAGACCATCTGGGTTTTTTTTTTTTTGGGGGGGGTTCGGCCGATGATTCTAAAAATAAAAAGGTATTAATAGTGAAAGGTCACATCTGACATGGCTCTTACCTGGTTCTTTCATAGCAACTCACTTGTCCCTGGGGAGATGCTGTGGAATTAAATCCTGCCTTTGAGACTGCAGGCTTGGTGTCAGAGAGCGAATGCATCTCATTTCATATTTGCAGTGTGGTTCTAAAGTGGGCCAATTTCAGAGATAACAGGATAGTGTTTTACCACACACACTAGGGTTGGGCCGATATGTAACCCGATTCACGAAACTAGGCATATGTCTCAAGTCACGACTTCACAGGGGAGCCATTTGAACATAAAAACATTTTTTTTTTTATCGAAACGTGTTTTTTGGCCGTATATGCCTTCCCGGAACATGTGAACTTTCATGCGCCTTTAATAACAAATTTTTATGCCATCTGTAAATACGAATAACGTTTTTAAATTAAGAGCCTGATTGGTTTGGCCAAAGAAAAAGTCAGGAACCTTCCCGCTAGCCATGATTGACTGTGAAGAGTGGGCCGAGAGATGAGATGAGTTTCAGATTGTTCTGCGGTGTAGCATCTTGCCTATAAAATGAGTTTTTTTCTAAAGCTATAACTTTAGCGATATAGAACTGCAAATATGTTGCTACTGCTGCCCTAAATTTATCAGGTTGAAATATCAAAACAAACTCAACCAATTATATTATTTGGAGACCGGTTAAAGCATTAAACATTTATGGAAATTTAGCTAGCTAGCTTGCAGTTTCTAGCTAATTTGTCCTATTTATCTAGCTTGCTGTTGCTAGCTAATTTGTCCTGGGATATAATCAACCAATCAAATGTATTTATAAAGCCCTTCTTACATCAGCTGATGTCACAAAGTGCTGTATAGAAATCCAGCCTAAAACCACAAAAAGCAAGCAATTGCAGGTGTAGAAGCACGGTGGCTAGGAAAAACTCCCTGGAAAGGCCAAAACCTAGGAAGAAACCTAGAGAGGAACCAGGCTATGCGGGGTGGCCAGTCCTCTTCTGGCTGTGCCGGGTGGAGATTATAACAGAACGTGGCCAAGATGTTCATAGATGACCAGCAGGGTCAAATAATAATCACAGTGGTTGTCGAGGGTGCAACAGGTCAGCACCTCAGGTGTCAGTTGGCTTTTCATAGCCGATCATTCAGAGTATCTCTACCGCTCCTGCTGTCTCTAGAGACTTGAAAACAGCAGGTCTGGGACAGGTAGCACGTCCGGTGAACAGGTCAATGTTCCATAGCTGCAGGCAGAACAGTTGAAACTGGAGCAGCAGCACGGCCAGGTGGACTGGGGACAGCAAGAAGTCATCAGGCCAGATGGTCCTAGGGCTCAGGTCCTCCGAGAGAGAGAATTAGAGAGTACATACTTAAATTCACACAGGACACCGGATAAGACAGGAGAAATACTCCAGATATAACAAACTGACCCTAGTCCCCCCGACACAAACTGCTGCAGCGTAAATACTGGAGGATGAGACGGGAGAGGTCAAGAGACACTGTGGCCCCATCTGATGTTACCCCCGGACAGGGCCAAATAGGCAGGATATAACTCCACCCACTTTGCCAAAGCACAGCCCCCACACCACTAGAGGGATATCTTCAACCACCAACTTACCATCCTGAGACAAGGCCGCGTATAGCCCACAAAGATCTCTGCTACGGCAGAACCCAGGGGGGGCGCCAACCCGGACAGGAAGATCACGTCAGTGACTCAACCCACTCAAGTGACGCACCCCTTCTAGGGACGGCATGGAAGAGCTCCAGTAAGCCAGTGACTCAGCCCCTGTAATGGGGTTAGAGGCAGAGAATCCCAGTGGAGAAAGGGGAACCGGCCAGGCAGAGACAGCAAGGGTGGTTCGTTGCTCCAGTGCCTTTCCGTTCACCTTCACACTCCTGAGTCAGACTACACTCAATCATAGGACCTACTGAAGAAATGAGCCTTCAATAAAGACTTAAAGGTTGAGACCGAGTCTGTCTCTCTCACATGGGTAGGCAGACCATTCCATTCAAATGGAGCTCTAAACGTTGAGTTGTTATTTTACCTGAAATGCACAAGGTCCTCAACTCCGACAATTAATCCACACACAACAAAATAGTTTCTAGTCATCTCTCCTCCTTCCAGGATTTTTCTTCTTTATATAGCGATTGGCAACTAACTTTCAAAATAAGGTGAATTACCACTACCGACCTTAGTTCATCTTTCAATCACCCATGTGGGTATGACCAACGAGGAGTTGGCACGTGGGTATCTGCTTCTATAAACCAATGAGGAGATGGGAGAGGCAGGACTGGGACCCATTCAGTGTCACAAATAGAACTGACTTTTCTATTTTATCGATTGGAAGCGTTGGCGCTCGTTGACGTTGGTTGGCGGGTGCAATGATTGAATAACATGTATGTGTCAATTAGTTTTGCAATGCTTGTGTGGTCAGCATGTAATTTTCATCCATATCGAGTGAAAAGTTTAGTAATTACAGCACTTTTTGTATATTATCTCCCCATTTTTAAGGTGATTTAAAAGTATTGGGATAAATTAATCTGTGTGTTTTTTAAAGTAGTAAAAGTGTAGTATTTGGCCCCATGTTCCTAGCACGCAATGACTGCATCAAGCGTGTGACTCTACCAATTGGTTGGATGCGTTTGCTGTTTGTTTTGGTTGTTATAGATTTATTTTCTGTCTAATAGAAATGAATGGTAAATATTGGAGTCACCTTTAGTGTAAGTAAGAATAGAATGTTTCTAAACTAGATGAGAAAGTAACAGATGCACAAATATCATACCCCATGCATTTTTTGTGGGGGTGCGATATTTGTGTCTGACTTAATCCTGACTGAATCGTGAATAATGATTATCTGTAATCATGGTAGCATCCACATTCATGTAGAAGTGTTTAGAAACATTCTATTTTTGTTTCAATAAAAGTGACTCCAAAATGACACACTACATCATTTGCCATTAATTTGTAAATATTATTTCATGAGAAATGTGACTATAATATTGTAAATTAGCCTGTAAAGTATGCCTATATTTTGGTTTTCAGGTCCAGAAATGGAGCATCATGGCTGATGATGGGTTAGGCCTACTTTAACTTGGCACCAGCAGCTTGTTGCATGGTTATAGTCATAGATATGGAAATGCGATGTTTTTTCTTAATTGTTTTTATTCTAACTTTATATTGAAGCAGACCTGAATGTGACAACTGCCCATGATATTGAACCAAGCGATCAAAGATAGAGCGCCTATCTTACGGTAGGCTGCTGCCATGGCTTTTACTGTGTGGACTTGCTTTCTTTCATGACCACTAAAGCTACTTCCCCAAAGTTTTGACTATGATTTGCTCATAGGTCTATTTGTTTGTATGGAGTCTGACCAATGTCTCTTGTTCATTGTGGAGTGCAGTATGCTCACTATGCTAGTATTGTACTTATTTTGCCCGATGTCTTTTGAATGGAGGGATCTGTGGTATATGAAACAGTGAAGGGAATTTTAAACAGCAGCTGCAGGTTTTTACAACCCTCCCTCGTTCGCCTGCCCTACCCCCACCCCCCTCTCCTAGTTATCACCAGAAAATATTTCCAGATGGGGGTAACAGGCTCCCTGCGCGGTAGTTGGTTTGTAATGGGTTCAAAAAGCAAGCTAAAGGATAGACTATGTCCATTTTTTCTGTTGATCTAGCGAGTCATCCCCCCCCACAACCCCAGTAGACGGAGGACAGTGCCTGAAAACAGATGCAGAGCGAGAGCCGTGAGACATATATTCTCTCTCTATGAATTGAAAATCCACTGGTCACATCGATGATCCGCCGTCTAATTTGACTGGTCCTGTCTGGTGGGTGTTGAGGCGCTCTAGGTACCCGGGCGGTGGCGTAATCGTGTCTGGCACATGCATCTGTCTTGGTCTCTCTCGCTCTGCCTGTTGGATGGCTTCCCGGAATAATGCTGTTTTCTATTAGCTGGCGGCTCTCGTCACGGCATTACTCGACAGGGTGGATGGACCCCGGGGGCTTTAACCCTCCTGTCCCGCACTGGCTTAGTTTACTGCACTCTTGCTGTCTCATTGCACAGGGGTCGTTGCCATTCTCTGCTCTGCTTTGTATTCAACACGCTTGGGGGCTGCGCCCGGCGAGTTGGCACACAATGACGTAAAGTAATGATTGGGAACTCAGACCAAGTGGCAGCTGAATAACCTCGCAACCGCCCTCTGTTGGCTTACACGACACTTCAAGCCAGCCTCCTCTTACCTAGCCCCACACACAAACAAGGGCGCGCGCACACACACATACACACACACATGCCACTAAAAACAGGGCGCCAGACGTCTCTATATCGTTGCGTTTTTGACAGTCATATTATTCTCCTGGTTATTATGTGGCTAAACACTGCTATCCCATTTCTCAATGTTTGGCATAGGCCCTACATTTCTAGGGCACAAACTTCAGTTTGGGGGGTAAAGTCCAGTGGTATAAACTACTACTTAAGTATATATATATTTTTTTTTAGGTATCTGCTTTACTTTACTATTTTTTACTACTTTTTCTTTATCTTTACTACATTTCTAAAGAGAACATTTTCCCTGACACCCAAAAGTACTTATGCTTCGCAGGACAGGAAAGGGTTCCAATTCACTCACTAAATAAATTATGTCTGCATGTTTTAACTTTTGATACTTAGTGATATTTTTGCAATTAGCTTTACTTTTGATACGTAAGTATATTTAAAACCAAATACTTTAAGACTTTTACTCAAGCAGTATTTTTCTGGGTGACTTTTACTTGAGTCATTTTCTACAAGGTAACTTTTACTCAAGTATCACAATTGGGTACTTTTTCCACGGAAACAAAAGTGATTATAATCTTGTTATTGCATCAATACCAGGGTTTTTTTATAGCTCAAAAAGGGGCTTAGGTGGTGGGCATGTCAGGGGGCGTGGGAATGAGCGTGATCGGCCTGTCTGCCAAGAAGTTCCTCATCTTGGCGTGTATAGTAATGTTGGCTTTTTTAAGCAAATTTTCTGCAGTTCAGATGATTTTTAAAGGTAGTTTCCTGCAATTCTATGCATTTTACCATGGCTAATGCTGTGTTATTTTGCTTGCGTCTACTAACAAAATGTATAATATTGCTAAATTTATTGAATTTTTTTCTAATTTCTACATAGCCTACTTTGTATGGTTTAGTCGTTCAAGTTTACACTGACAGTGTTTTTCCATCCCAAAAATGTCATGAAATAAAACATTGTTTAGCGGCCCACCCAAGTATCACAATGGCAGAAAAATCTCTGAATTATTTTGCCAATGGGTATGTATTGTTAAAGCACATTCACAGCTTCATCTTGTAAACAGTGGATTTATTGCTATTTTATTTATTTTTCTAGAGTTTTCTAATTGATTGTTCACTCTTCTTGAAAGGATTTTTGGGGAAATAATGCTGTCCCCAGCAATACGTTTCCAGTTTATTTTATGAAGCGTTTTAGCTTTAAATAAAAAAAGACTGTTGCATTAATGCTTCAGGCAGTTGTGTAGCTACTCTCTCTGAAAATAACCTCTCTCTCTCTCTCACACACACAGATCGTCGACAGAAAGTGCCTTCGACATTCTTACTTGAGCTGCCTGCCTGCACGTCTCCTCCACCGAGCCTGCAACATTCCCTCCCTTCGCTGTGACAGAAGATAGATCAACATCAGCCCCTGCCCTACCAACTCATCTTTTTCAGGCTCCGTCGCTGCACTAGAGAAACCCAAGCAGACCGATTTAACTGCAGAGGTTGGGGGAACTGTCTGGCCACTCTGCCAAAACACAGAGTGCTGACTGACTCATTCGGGCAAGTTTAGTCAATACCCAACCCAACGTCTACACCCACTTAATATTCTCGCCCAAGCAGTGCCATCACCCTCGAAATAGCACCAGTTTCAATTCTCTTCCCCCGCTACCCCTTCCTTCCCACTACCACCACATTCAGACGGTCCATCAGTCCAGCCTGCCTCTGAGCATGCCCCCGTTGCCCTGTCAGTGGCCTGCACCTGGGACTAACTGATTGACGAGCGACGTCTCTTGATTGACAGCTTCTCTGATAGCTGCCATCTCCCAAGCAGGGACCACATCTGGGTTGCAAATCCACCAGCTCTGCTGCTCTGAAGTCCGCAAGGGCAAACGACTTTCATTGATCCACACACCTTTTTTTTTTGCTACACTTTTAGTTGTTTTTCTAGCACACTGAAGAGCCATTAGAGTATAGCCTCTCCTTAAACAAGTGGCTAGCTTTACCCCACCCGGCATTGCTATGGCTTTAAATATTGCTTCGATGCGAGACACAAAATGGCTGACGCTGGAGGTGTGCCGGCAGTTCCAGAGGGGGACATGTTCGCGGAGTGATGAGGAATGCAAATTTGCGCACCCACCCAAAAGCTGCCAGGTGGAGAACGGAAGGGTGATTGCCTGCTTTGACTCACTAAAGGTAAGGAATGCAGAGCAGAGATAAAGGCGAAGTATTTATTCTCAGGCACATGTGTCAAACAAGGCCCGCCGGCAGGATCCGGCCCGTGACACATTTCTATCCGGCCCATTCTGTGCACCGAAGGCAGTACATTGCCACACACACCTCCTCCCAGAGACCCACACACACACACACCTCCTCCCAGAGACCCACACACACACACCCAACCATGAGCCCGCCAGTGTGCTGTATCATATCATCACTAAACATTTGCAGCATCCCCAACTGTTCTCCTTAAGGGCACTGACTGATTTTAAGCGCGTTGTAGGAACTGGGTCATTGTTGTACCACAGACAATGTCATACTGGTTGTCAAAAAGTTATTAGATAAAGGATTCACGTGAGTATAAATTATGACACAAGTGAGTATGATGAGTCAACAGTTTGATACGCTCCCAATGTGCGCAGGGGAGGGAAAGTGCATGGACACATGCCACAGTCCTAGGCTACTAAAATGTTGCAGTCTGGCTTCAGTTTTTAAAGCTTGACAATGAATAAACAAAAAAAACTAAACCTGCAACAAAACACCATGCAAAGGATAAACATGTAGGCCTATTACAGCAACATACAGCTGCTTTCAACTTCCTGTGATCCATGCAGCGCGAAAAATGTACAACCTAGGTACGTTTTTGTTATTTGCCGTTTTGAAATACTTTTAGGGTTGTAGCATATTATGCACCTCTGCAAGCATAGCAGCAAAGGCTGGACAAATATGATTTATCTTTTGTTTAATGTTGAAACGCTCAATACAGCATCCTATGTACGTTTTTAATGGACATTATATAAAGGTGCATACTTCTTCAAGTAAAAGAATGGCCAAAAAAAATCTAAATACAAACGGGCTATGTCTGGCCTACGAATTTGTTGTTTTTTCAATATGGCCCTTACGGTGATTGAGTTTGACCCTACTATTCTAAGGGCTTCTGTGATATCGCTCTCCAAATCCTTTGCTCATTAAATTGGGACAGATTTACTATATATTTAAATTGGGCACTACAGAGTGAAGACGCTTTAAGTTTGCTATACAACCAGGTTTTGTTTCATAATGGCTTCACTTTTGCCCTGGTTTGAATAGATATGTCTTGCTGTAGGCCTAATCATTGTTAAATAACTCCCTAGTTATAATAAGTTTAAAAGAGCCTGTTGAAGAAGGCTCAGAGCCAGGTAAGGTAGCATATCGCAGAAAATTAGCTTGGCCTATTACATAACAATTTTGTAATATGAGTGGACTCTGGAGCAGGTTATGTGTAAACTGCATTGCGCCGTAGATCATTCATACCACAGTATCATGTAAGTACACATGAATTTTTAACATTTTGCCGTTCCGATGGTAGGAGGCACACGAATTAGAGTGTGTGTCAGTTCTCCACGCAATGCGAGAGTCAAGACGAGCTTGACCTATTGAGCAAAAGGTCTTCTGTCGTGATCTCTGCCGCCAGTTGTGGGGTGGGTTTTTAATACGTTTAGCTCTGTTACCATTCCACGTCCATCCTTTTATACTAGTGACCCAACGTCTGACCGGTGTAGAGGTGTCCGATGGTTCTATTTCTAGACTGTGTCAGCTGTGACACATAAAACGACATGTTGAATAAGGTGAATGTTTTTCTTTATTTGGCTTATGCAAGCAGTTGTTGCAATAGCATAAAACCTACAAGAGTATGGTGCATGGTCCCACTTTTATTTGGATAGTCCCATATAGATGATGTACAGATAGTCATATGATAAACACACTATCTGTAGATAAGCAAATGCTTGCAACGGTTACGAAAGGGTTAGGTTTAGGATAAGGGTTAGGTTTAGGATAAGGGTTAGGTTTAGGATAAGGGTTAGGTTTAGGATAAGGGTTAGGTTTAGGATAAGGGTTAGGGTTGGTGGATAGTTAGTTGAAATGTTGTTGCTACTCATTGAACATCTACTTGGGACTATCCAGATAGTGTTACCCGGCACATTCAAGGATTTATCCTTTTATATTTATTTATCCAGGTTTTTTTTTCTGCACTGTGTAAACATTTTGTTTCAGTCATTGAAAAGACCTAGGCCGATACTGGAATCATGCTGCCTCGTAATTCAACAGTGAATCAATAAAAAAATAAAATGCAGATAAAACCCTGAACTTTCAAGATGAAAGAACCGGACAAAAACCTGCTAAGACCCTCGTATTAAAGGCAGGTCCCCTTACATAACATTACACAGCGAACTACTGCAGTGGGGATGGGGGAGTGCAGGCTCCCTTATATTTAAGACAGTGGTAGCAGTAGCTGCGATTAAACCTTGGAAACCTACCCAGTGACAATGATGAATGACCAGAGAAACTGGAGCAGGTATCTTGCCGAACAATAGTCATACGTCACAATGCCTTAGCTTTTTAGATGAAAGTGTGAGCTATTGCAGCAATTTTAAAGGGACCTCAACCAGAAGGTTATGCAGTGTTTATAACATGGTCTTCAAGGTCATGCTTTGGGTCCAAGGCAAAGGTTTGAGTTTCACACAAGAGTGAGATGTGCTTTTTACATGATACCAATACTGAGAATTCACTGGGGGTCTGCTATTTTTCTGGTGTTGTTCCCACTGTCGCTGACCCTATAAAAGTGTGAGTTACGATCAATGCGCATTCTACATGATACAACATCTGTCCAGCAAGATTTAGGGCCAAAATACTATAAATGATTAATTTGCAAATTGTGAATGTCATCATCTGTAATGATCATCACCTCCTTGGCATGTAAGGAATTCTGCCTGCTTCAGTTCAGAACCAAACCCAGTAACCACTCTATAACTACATGAGTCTTGGCAGCTCTACATCATTTGAGGCAACTCGCTGTTGAAAATGGCGTTGCATTTATGGGGCCATCAGCTGTTTTCTTGGCAACCCCCTTGGTATTTGTAAAGCCCCTTTGAGTTATTGCAGAGCAATCGGCCAATTGACTGGTGGTCTATTACAGCTGCCCGGCTCCGTCAAACCCTGCAACAGCTTAATGGGTGTACAGCTGACTTCAATTGGGAACGATTTGTAATCGTGCCGCGTAAGGACCTGACGTCCGTTCTCCGGGTGTTCGCCTACGTTCTATCGAGATGCAAGCAACATTGAAACGTTTGATTTGTCACTGACATTTTAAATGTGGTGTTATTGTTCATATGAAGTGTAAAACAGATACTGAGATGCCACAGAGTCAGATATGAAGAAACAAACTGCAAGGCTACGCTCTGAAATGGTGTGTCCTCCTAACCCTCGTAAGCTCAGTGTTATTCTGGTGGTTATCTGGGGAGCCCGGTTCTGTTGACCTGTCCCTCCGAGGCATATCCTCACGTGCCTCGGGAGCCATTTGAGACATCACCGCCAGGCCAATGTCAAGAGTCCGAGCTCTCTCCTATTATATCTGGAATATATGCCTGCCTGGATCCTCCTCAGCCACCCCATCTGTGACAAGGTTATCTAGCCTGTCTGTAGTGCGAGGCGTGACACGGGGAGATCTGAAGGGATCCATTCAAAGGCGCAACCTCAGAGAGAGGTGAGGTAGAGGCACCATGCTGCTTAACAGAACAGTCGGGCCTCCTCGCAGAGCCCCTGGAGGTACAGCAGTCACCCGACCAAGAGGGTCCATGGTGCGGGGACAGAGCAGTGAGACAGAGGCCAGTCAGGCCACTGGGAGCAGAGTCCAGATAAACACTGGCAGGTTTGACCTGCAGAGGCAGGTTGAACAGCAGGCTTTGCATTCTCCCTCTTTGTGCTTTGCATTAACAAGAAGTGCAAGATGAATTAATTCTGTCACAGGCATCGTTTGTTACATTCACTGTTCCGCCATGACTTTGTCTTACTGTTTTCAGCATTTCGTACTGTCTTGTGGATTGCGTGCGTCCTTTCAGGTGCTTTTCTCTCCCGATGGACAGAAGTTCTGTGTTGCATGGACACTGTGGGTTTTAAAACTAGGTTTGGTTTGAGCTAACAGACACATTCAGGATAAATTGGAGTAAACCTGCCCCAGAGAAGGTTAGAGCTGAAGGATGTGTTGCCATAGCAATTTACCTGGCTAAAAGGTGAGCCACCTTCATGACAACGGTTATCTGGTTTTGACTTCAGAATTGGCCTAAGCTGGCTGACTTACTCTTTTATCACACTTTGTGACAGGCTACTGCTTTGCTTTGAACTAACCTGACAACAGTTAGACTACTGTCTAAGATGCTAACCAAGGGAACCATGACCGTGAAGGAGGAGGGGTTGGGTGACCGCAACAAAGGACTATAGGTCGACTGATTTATTAATTTTCAAAGTCGATACAGATTTATTGGAGGACCATAAAAAGCCGATACCAATTAATTGGCAGATTTTTAAATAAAAAAATTTAAATGTATTTTTATCAAATCAAATTTATTTTATATAGCCCTTCGTACATCAGCTGATATCTCAAAGTGCTGTACAGAAATCCAGCCTAAAACCCCAAACAGCAAGCAATGCAGGTGTAGAAGCACAGTGGCTAGGAAAAACTCCCTAGAAAGGCCAAAACCTAGGAAGAAACCTAGAGAGGAACCAGGCTATGTGGGGTGGCCAGTCCTCTTCTGGCTGTGCCGGGTGGAGATTATAACAGAACATGGCCAAGATGTTCAAATGTTCATAAATGACCAGCATGGTCGTATAATAATAAGGCAGAACAGTTGAAACTGGAACAGCAGCACGGCCAGGTGGACTGGGGACAGCAAGGAGTCATCATGTCAGGTAGTCCTGGGGCATGGTCCTAGGGCTCAGATCCTCCGAGAGAAAGAGCGAATTAGAGAACGCCCACCTAGATTCACACAGGACACCGAATAGGACAGGAGAGGTACTCCAGATATAACAAACTGACCCTAGCCCCCGACACACAAACTACCGCAGCATAAATACTGGAGGCTGAGACAGGAGGGGTCAGGAGACACTGTGGCCCCATCCGAGGACACCCCCGGACAGGGCCAAAGAGGAAGGATATAACCCCACCCACTCTGCCAAAGCACAGCCCCCACTTGAATCAACCCACTTAGGTGACGCACCCCCTCCAGGGACGGCATGAGAGCGCCCCAGTAAGCCAGTGACTCAGCCCCTGTAATAGGGTTAGAGGCAGAGAATCCCAGTGGAAAGAGGGGAACTGGCCAGACAGAGACAGCAAGGGCGGTTCGTTGCTCCAGAGCCTTTCCGTTCACCTTCCCACTCCTGGGCCAGACTACACTCAATCATATGACCCACTGAAGAGATAAGTCTTCAGTAAAGACTTAAAGGTTGAGACCGAGTTTGCGTCTCTGATATGGGTAGGCAGACCGTTTCATAAAAATGGAGCTCTATAGGAGAAAGCCCTGCCTCCAGCTGTTTGCTTAGAAATTCTAGGGACAATTAGGAGGCCTGCGTCTTGTGACCGTAGCGTACGTGTAGGTATGTACGGCAGGACCAAATCAGAGAGATAGGTAGGAGCAAGCCCATGTAATGCTTTGTAGGTTAGCAGTAAAACCTTGAAATCAGCCCTTGCTTTGACAGGAAGCCAGTGTAGAGAGGCTAGCACTGGAGTAATATGATCACATTTTTTCGTTCTAGTCAGGATTCTAGCAGCCGTATTTAGCACCAACTGAAGTTTATTTAGTGCTTTATCCGGGTAGCCAGAAAGTAGAGCATTGCAGTAGTCTAACCTAGAAGTGACAAAAGCATGGATTAATTTTTCTGCATAATTTTTGGACAGAAAGTTTCTGATTTTTGCAATGTTACGTAGATTGAAAAAAGCTGTCCTTGAAATGGTCTTGATATGTTCTTCAAAAGAGATCAGGGTCCAGAGTAACGCCGAGGTCCTTCACAGTTTTATTTGAGACGACTGTACAACCATTAAGATTATTTGTCAGATTCAACAGAGGATCTCTTTTGTTTCTTGGGACCTAGAACAAGCATCTCTGTTTTGTCCGAGTTTAAAAGTAGAAAGTTTGCAGCCATCCACTTCCTTATGTCTGAAACACATGCTTCTAGCAAGGGCAATTTTGGGGCTTCACCATGTTTCATTGAAATGTACAGCTGTGTGTCATCCGCATAGCAGTGAAAGTTAACATTATGTTTTCGAATAACATCCCCAAGAGGTAAAATATATAGTGAAAACAATAGTGGTCCCAAAACGGAACCTTGAGGAACACCGAAATGTACAGTTGATTTGTCAGAGGACAAACCATTCACAGAGACAAACTGATATCTTTCCGACAGATAAGATCTAAACCAGGCCAGAACTTGTCCGTGTAGACCAATTTGGGTTTCCAATCTCTCCAAAAGAATGTGGTGATCGATGGTATCAAAAGCAGCACTAAGGTCTAGGAGCACGAGGACAGATGCAGAGCCTCGGTCCGATGCCATTAAAATGTCATTTACCACCTTCACAAGTGCCGTCTCAGTGCTATGATGGGGTCTAAAACCAGACTGAAGCATTTCGTATACATTGTTTGTCTTCAGGAAGGCAGTAAGTTGCTGCGCAACAGCCTTTTCAAAAATTTGAGAGGAATGGAAGATTTGATATAGGCCAATAGTTTTTTATATTTTCTGGGTCAAGGTTTGGCTTTTTCAAGAGAGGCTTTATTACTGCCACTTTTAGTGTGTTTGGTACACATCCGGTGGATAGAGAGTCGTTTATTATGTTCAACATAGGAGGGCCATGCACAGGAAGCAGCTCTTTCAGTAGTTTAGTTGGAATAGGGTCCAGTATGCAGCTTGAAGGTTTAGAGGCCATGATTATTCTCATCATTGTGTCAAGAGATATAGTACTAAAACACTTGAGTGTCTCCTTTGATCCTAAGTCCTGGGAGAGTTGTGCAGACTCAGGACAACTGAGCTTTGAAGGAATACGCAGATTTAAAGAGGAGTCCGTAATTTGCTTTCTAATCATCATAATCTTTTCCTCAAAGAAGTTCATGAATTTATCACTGCTAAAGTGAAAGTCATCCTCTCTTGGTGAATGCTGCTTTTTAGTTAGCTTTGCGACAGTATCAAAAAGGAATTTTGGATTGTTCTTATTTTCCTCAATTTAGTTAGAAAAATAGGATGATCGAGCAGCAGTAAAGGGCTCTACGGTACTGCACGGTACTGTCTTTCCAAGCTAGTCGGAAGACTTCCTGTTTGGTGTGGCGCCATTTCCGTTCCAATTTTCTGGAAGCTTGCTTCAGAGCTCGGGTATTTTCTGTGTACCAGGGAGCTAGTTTCTTATGAGAAATGTTTTTAGTTTTTAGGGATGCAACTGCATCTAGGGTATTGCGCAAGGTTAAATTGAGTTCCTCAGTTAGGTGGTTAACTGATTTTTGTCCTCTGGCGTCCTTGGGTAGACAGAGGGAATCTGGAAGGACATCAAGGAATCTTTGTGTTGTCTGTGAATTTATAGCATGACTTTTGATGTTCCTTGGTTGGGGTCTAAGCAGATTATTTGTTGCAATTGCAAATGTAATAAAATAGTGGTCCGATAGTCCAGGATTATGAGGAAAAACATTAAGATCCACAACATTTATTCCATGGGACAAAACTAGGTCCAGCGTATGACTGTGACAGTGAGTGGGTCCAGAGACATGTTGGACAAAACCCACTGAGTCGATGATTGCTCCGAAAGCCTTCTGGAGTGGGTCTGTGGACTTTTCCATGTGAATATTAAAGTCACCAAAGATTAGAATATTATCTGCTATGACTACAAGGTCTGATAGGAATTCAGGGAACTCAGTGAGGAACGCTGTATATGGCCCAGGAGGCCTGTAAACAGTAGCTATAAAAATTGATTGAGTAGGCTGCATAGTTTTCATGACTAGAAGCTCAAAAGACGAAAACGTCTTTTTTTTTTGGGGTAAATTGAAATTTGCTATCGTAAATGTTAGCAACACCTCCGCCTTTGCGGGATGCACGGGGGATATGGTCACTAGTGTAGCCAGGAGGTGAGGCCTCATTTAACACAGTAAATTCATCAGGCTTAAGCCATGTTTCAGTCAGGCCAATCACATCAAGATTATGATCAGTGATTAGTTCATTGACTATAATTGCCTTTGAAGTAAGGGATCTAACATTAAGTAGCCCTATTTTGAGATGTGAGGTATCATGATCTCTTTCAATAATGACAGGAATGGAGGTGGTCTTTATCCTAGTGAGATTGCTAAGGCGAACACCGCCATGTTTAGTTTTGCCCAACCTAGGTCGAGGCACAGACACGGTCTCAATGGTGATAGCTGAGCTGACTACACTGACTGTGCTAGTGGCAGACTCCACTATGCTGGCAGGCTGGCTAACAGCCTGCTGCAAGGCCTGCACCCTATTTCATTGTGGAGCTAGAGGAGTTAGAGCCCTGTCTATGTTGGTAGATAAGATGAGAGCACCCCTCCAGCTAGGATGGAGTCCGTCACTCCTCAGCAGGTCAGGCTTGGTCCTGTTTGTGGGTGAGTCCCAGAAAGAGGGCCAATTATCTACAAATTCTATCTTTTGGGAGGGGCAGAAAACAGTTTTCAACCAGCGATTGAGTTGTGAGACTCTGCTGTAGAGCTCATCACTCCCCTAACTGGGAGGGGGCCAGAGACAATTACTCGATGCCGACACATCTTTCTAGCTGATTTACACGCAGAAGCTATGTTGCGCTTGGTGATCTCTGACTGTTTCATCCTAACATCGTTGGTGCCGACGTGGATAACAATATCTCTATACTCTCTACACTCGCCAGTTTTAGCTTTAGCCAGCACCATCTTCAGATTAGCCTTAACGTCGGTAGCCCTGCCCCCGGGTAAACAGTGTATGATCGCCGGATGATTCGTTTTAAGTCTAATACTGCAGGTAATGGAGTCGCCAAAGACTAGAGTTTTCAATTTGTCAGAGCTAATTGTGGGAAGCTTCGGCGTCTCAGACCCCGTAACGAGAGGAGTAGAGACCAGAGAAGACTCGGCCTCAGACTCCGACTCGCTGCTTGTTGGGGAAAACCGGTTGAAAGTTTCTGTCGGCTGAATGAGCGACACCGGTTGAGCGTTCCTACAGCATTTCCTTCCAGAAACCGTGAGAAAGTTGTCCGGCTGCGGGGACTGTGCCAGGGGATTTATACTACTATCTGTACTTACTGGTGGCACAGACGCTGTTTCATCCTTTCCTACACTGAAATTACCCTTGCCTAAAGATTGCGTCTGAAGCTGGGCTTGCAGCACAGCTATCCTCGCCGTAAGACGAGTACAGCGACTGCAATTAGAAGGCAACATGTTAATGTTACTACTTAGCTTCGGATGTTGGAGATCCTGACGAATCGTGTCCAGATAGAGCGTCCGGAGTGAAAAAGTTGAGGAAAAATATATATATATATATATATATATATAAACGGTAATTAAAAAGTTTTATTTATTTGTAATAATGACAATTACAACAATACTGAATGAACACTTATTTTAACTTCATATAATACATCAAAATCAATTTAGCCTCAAATAAATAATGAAATATGTTCAATTTGGTTTAAATAATGCAAAAACAAAGTGCAATATGTGCCATGTAAGAAAGCTAACGTTTAAGTTCCTTGCTCAGAATATGAAAGTTGGTGGTTCCTTTAACCATGAGCCTTCAATATTCCCAGGTAAGAAGTTTTTGGTTGTAGTTAGTTATTATAGGACTATTTCTCTCTATACCAATTGTATTTCAAATACCTTTGACTATTGATGTTCTTATAGGCACTTTAGTATTGCCAGTGTAACCGTATTGCTTCCGTCCCTCTCCTCGCCCCTACCTGGGCTTGAACCAGGAACACATCGACAACAGCCACCCTCGAAGCAGAGCAACTACTCCAAGTCTCAGAGCGAGTGACGTTTGAAACACTATTAGCGCGCATCCAGCTAACTAGCTAGCCATTTCACATCGGCCTAATCTCGGGAATTGATGGACTTGAAGTCATAAACCGCTCAATCCTTGAAGCACAGCAAAGAGCTGCTGGCAAAACGCATGAAAGTGCTGTTTGAATGAATGCCTGCTGATGCCTACCATCGCTCAGTCAGACTGCTCTATCAAATCATAGACTTATTATTATTATAATAAGTCTATGACTTGTTACTTATTATTACTTATTATGTGACTTATTATAACATAATAACACACAGAAATACGAGTCTAAGGTCATTAATATGGTCAAATCCGGAAACTATCATCTCGAAAAGAAGACGTTTATTCTTTCAGTGAAATACGGAACCGTTCCATATTTTATATAAACGGGTGGCATCCATAAGTCTAAATATTCCTGTTACAGTGAGCAAAAAAGTATTTAGTCAGCCACCAATTGTGCAAGTTCTCCCACTTAAAAAGATGAGAGGCCTGTAATTTTCATCATAGGTACACTTCAACTATGACAGCCTTTTATACTGATAACAAGTTCAAACAGGTGCCATTAATACAGGTAACGAGTGGAGGACAGAGGAGCCTCTTACAGAAGAAGTTACAGGTCTGTGAGAGCCAGAAATCTTGCTTGTTTGTAGGTGACCAAATACTTATGTTCCACCATAATTTGCAAATAAATTCATTATAAATCCTACAATGTGATTTTCTGGATTTTTTTCCCCTCATTTTGTCTGTCATAGTTGAAGTGTACCTATGATGAAAATTACAGACCTCATCTTTTTAAGTGGGAGAACTTGCACAAATGGCAGCTGACTAAATACTTTTTTGCCTCACTGTACATTGCACAACCTTCAATGTTATGTCATAATTACGTAAAATTCTAGCAAATTAGGCGGCCCAAACTATTGCATATACCCTGACTCTGCGTGCAATGAACGCAAGAGAAGTGACACAATTTCACCTGTTTAATATTGCCTGCTAACCTGGATTTATTTTAGCTAAATATGCAGGTTTAAAAATATATACTTCTGTGTACTGTGTATTTGATTTTTAGAAAGGCAATGATGGTTAGGTACACATTGGACCAAGGACAGTCCTTTTTCGCGAATACGCTCCGCATCGATTTATATGCAATGCAGCACACGCTAGATAAACTAGTAATATCATCAATCATGTGTAGTTAACTGGTGATTATGATTGATTGACTTTTATAAGATAAGTTTAATGCTAGCTAGCAACTTACCTTGGCTTACTGCATTCGCGTAACAGGCAGGCTCCTCGTGGAGTGCAATGAGAGGCAGGTGGTTAGAGCGTTGGACTAGTTAACTGTAAGGTTGCAAGATTGAATCCCCGAGCTGACAAGGTAAAAATCTGTCGTTCTGCCCCTGAACAAGGCAGTTAACCCACCGTTCAAAGGCCGTCATGGAAAATAAGAATGTGTTCTTAACTGACTTGCCCAGTTAAATAAAGATTACATTTTTTATTTTTTTTTATCGGCCAAATTGGTGTCCAAAAATACCGATTTTCCGATTATGAAAACTTGAAATGGCCTTAATTAATCGCCCATTCCGATTAATCGGTCGACCTCTTCAAAGGACAGAAGGTATCTATGAAAACAACATAAACACCAGAGTCATGTGATTGTGTCGTAATGGCTGTGAGTGAATAGCCTGTTGTTGAGTGCCACCTCTAACAGTTTACCAAACCCACCTTTTCGGTAAATATTGCAGTTTTGGTTTTGGGGTCATGTTTCGGTACAGCGGGAAAATGAAATGCCAACCGTTACTGTAGTTAATTTAAGAAGTTTATTTAAGAAAATACAAAGTGTTGCTATTCCTGATTCCATTTATGATCATGAGTCATATAATGCCTGATGGGAGCACCGTCAGGAATACCAACACTTTGGATATTCTTAAATGAAAACACACGATTACTCAACAACACGAATATAAAGTGCAATATGTGTGTGAAATCAATATGTTAACATGGCTCAGACATTGTATAGGCCTATGCTATAATATGCGCTTTTGTGACTCATAAAGCGCAGTAATTTACATTTCCCACTCTGGGGTAATGTGATGGACTTTCACTGTTAAGACCTGGAGGTCCATCCATCTGTAGTAAGCTCAATACAGGGTGCATTGGCCAATTCATTGACAACTTTGGCTTTAGCTTCCTTATAGTGGTGGGTAGGCTACTACCTTTTTACTGAAATGGATGCGAGAGGGCGAAGTTCGTAAGGTGGCTTGAGCACTTTTACGAGGTGCTGAAATTCCCTATTCTTCTCAACCACAGAGAATGGGTGCTTATCCGTGGCTATAAACATACCTAACACTCATAACTTCTTTGTCCCGGTCAGAATCCACTGCTTGAATGCAGGGTGGAAACGAAGTTGTGGTGTTTTTGTGGGAGTTTCCGTCTTGCTCCGGTGGTAGGAATACTGGGGTGATTTCAGTGTAAATGTGTCAACATGTTTGAGGTTTTGGCAGCTGCGTAGGTCATTCTCGTTGAGCAGTGGCAATATACTATTTTTTTTAATCCATCGCCGTTGTAATCTACTGGAGAGCCAAAATGTTCCCAAACTGGAGATTCAAACATTAATGGAATCCTCCTGCTTTATCGACCCCACCACTCTCCATCATACAGAACTAGTTCCCAGCTGTGCAAAATAAAAGGACAGTTTGAAATGCGCCAATTAAGATAAGAATTTTGATTACAACGGCTCTAGTTGTTGTAATAGAATAGGCAGAAATGTTTTTTTTTCAGCTCAGATTTACTCAAGGCACACAACACAACGTAGGCATAGCAATGTTGTACAATCCAGCTCTTCAAGACTTACCCAGAAAGACTGTTGTAATCGCTGCCAAAGATGCTTCTACAAAGTATTGACTCAGTGGTGTGAACTTATGTAAATTAGATTTCTGTATGTCATTTTCAATACATTTGCTAACATTTCTAAAAACCATGTTTTCACTTTGTCATTATGGGATATTGTATATAGATGGGTGAGAATTTGGGGTTTAATCCAATTTGAATTCAGGCTGTAACACAACAAAATGTGGAATAAGTCAAGGGGTATGAATACCAAGAAGGGATTCCTCAGAATGAAAACGAGGGGACAAATTGAATAAGTGTCTCACAGTAGGGGTGCTGATCTAGGATCAGCTCCCCCCCCTATCCATATAACCTTATTCATTGGGATTTAACGGTCAAAACTGCGCTTGATTCTTACAGCGCCAGCAGAATGCTGTTGTGAGGTGTTGGATTATTCCTCCCTCGCCTCCATGCCTGTTATCTTCACCATCAGCGCTACTTCTCGGTGACCACCACCACGCCTGACTTGAGTGTTTACAACCAACCTGTTTTTCAACGCTGCCTCAGCCTATCAGATTTCAGAGTTTTCAAACAGAAACGGTTAGCTACACTAGTAGTAATTGTTGTTTCATGTTTTGGGTTTTCCTCTTGTCAAATAAACACTGATTGAGTCTCAAATGGCACCCTATTGACTACATAGTGCACTATATAGGGTGCCATTTGGGACACAGACATAGTCCCTTGGTGTGAACATCCCCTTGTTTTCTCTCCTCTGTAAGGACATTATGAAATGTGAAAATGGTAGTGTTTGTAAACAAATGGATTTGCAGGGAAGAGGTATGAGAGTGCACTGGCTGGAAGGTCTACGGTGCACACAGCGTGTATAGTCAGGCAGGAAGCCTGGTGCTGGATTTAAACCAATTGTCAAAGATTTTGACTAAAATTCAACCAAAAACTTCCCCGGACATCTTTGAGCTCTGTGCAGCAGCGGCTCCCTCATGCTTCAGTACATGATCTGGGCAGAGGAAACATGGATATAGCTTAACACACTTTTTGAATCTCGTTTTTGAAATTAGATCTTAGATCTTGAATTTAGCTCAAAATCCTACCTCGCCTATTTGCTATGTTTGTGTCCGAGGAAGGAATGCTTCACTTAGTCTTCACCTTGACTTCTCAGGTGGATATAAGCTTGCAAACTTTTTAGGGAGTGGGGGGTTGGGGGGACTTGCATTCCTCAGGGTAATTCCCTAAACTGGGCCACACCCTCGCCAGAGCAAACACGCATGGACCGGGGAATGTGTGCCGCGCAGCAGGCAGCAAAGCATAGTAAAGCTAGTGATCCCCCCGGGGTCATTCACAGCAACAAAGAAGCGCTGGCTGCTGACCTGAGCTTTAACGGCAGGGCTAGCGATACCGGTAGGGACGAGGCCAGGCTTTGATGATCCCAGCAGGCAGCAGCCCCCTCTTAAAAGCGGCCTCTCTGCTCCCCCTCCACTCCGTAAACACTCCAGACTTAATTTGGTCCCTGTGACGTCACTCTTTCCTGCTACCATCTTGTGACCCCAGACCGACAGTCAGACAGTTGATAGGACGAGGCGAAGGTCTAGCTGTCGCAGATGGTTGCTGCAGCGGATAGG
Source organism: Oncorhynchus tshawytscha (assembly GCF_018296145.1). Classification (NCBI taxonomy): domain Eukaryota; kingdom Metazoa; phylum Chordata; class Actinopteri; order Salmoniformes; family Salmonidae; genus Oncorhynchus; species Oncorhynchus tshawytscha. Next base: position 13,326,540 of record NC_056435.1, read on the forward strand.
AGGCCAGTGTTTCCCTCTTAAATGGGCCACTGCTCTGACCCATGTGTGTGTGTGTGCGTGTGCGCCTGCGCCTGCCTGCTATGGCCTGCTGGTCTCCACAGTGCAGTATAGCGCAGTGCGGGACCAGTGACAGTCTCTGTGGGCTGGAAACCACAGTCCTGGAATGGACTTCCTAAACATAAATTACGCTGTGAGAATAGGTCAGACCACTGGCATAGCACAGCCCCAGCTCTGACCTCTGCAGAACTGGTCTAGGCCGTTGAAGCATTGGCTGCTTTACTCTGTTATTGGGAACTGAAGCGTAGCCATTTTGTATTGATTTCTTCCCCCACATGATCTCATCCAAAGATTCAGCACAGGGTGTTAGTGACCCAGTATTACAAGCAAGCCAATAATGGGAGACTGAGAGCATTAAAAAAAATCTGTCTGTAGGACAGAGGCTTCACCAAGTCCTCCCTCACTGGCTCTAAATCATTCTCTCTCTTGCTCTCTCAATTAAACAAGATGCTCTCTGAGAAATGCTTTCTCCTTGAATAATTTCTTCTGCAGAATGTATCCCTCTACAGTATCTCTCACACTTGTTAATTGCACCATCCATCCGCTGTGGTAAGCAGGCACTGCAGCAGACCAAGGGGAGATCCAGTGAGTGCAAGGCAGGCAGGCAGGCCGGAAGCTAGCTACACGCTTGGCCTTTGTGCCATTGTCCGCTTCCTACGTGGCACCCTATTCCCTATGGAGTAAACTACATTTGACCAGGGCTCATTGGATTTTGGTCGGAAGTAAAGCACTATATAGGTAACAGGGTGCCATTTGGGACATAGAAAAAGGGGGAAATGACAATGGCTAACGGGATTTTGAAACAAAACACGAAGCGTATTTAACTTATTTTGGAAAATAGCCCTAATGTTGTAATCTATGTTGTCATCCAGAGTCACAAGCTATATGTAACGGAGAGACAGAGTCGAGAAGCAGGTGTGATGTTTAATAAAACAACAAACATGAAACAAGACATAATAGTGGTGTCTACGCATAAACACAGGAACAATACTGACTGAGGAAAGAACCAAAGGGAGTCAATCAGGAAGGTAATGGAGTCCAGGTGACTCATAATGGTGTGCATGTAATGATTGATGTCATGTGTGCTTAATGATGGCTCCCAGGACCGGTCCTGGGAATCCACCTGTGGTAAATTCAATAGATTGGACATGATTTGGAAAAGCACATACCTGTCTATGTAAGGTCCCACAGTTAACAGTGGATGTCAGAGTAAAATAAAAGCCATGAGGTCGAAGCAATTGTCCGTAGAGCTCTGAGACAGAATTGTGTCGAGGCACAGATCTGGGGACGGGTACCAAAGAATGTCTGCAGCATTGAAGGTCCCCAAGAACACAGTGGACTCCATCATTCTTAAATGGAAGAAGTTTGGAACCTCCTAGAGCTGGCGAGAAGGGTTTTGGTCAGGGAGGTGACCAAGAACCCGATAGTCGCTCAGACAAAGCTCCAGAGTTCCTCTGTGGAGATGGTTGTCCTTCTGGAAGGTTCGCCCAACTCTGCAGCATTCCACCAATCAGCCCTTTATGGTAGAGTGGCCAGATGGAAGCCACTCTTCAGTAAAGGGCACATGACAGCCTGCTTGGAAGATTCTCTGGTCTGATGAAATCAAGATTCAACTCTTTGGCCTGAACGTCAAGTGTCACGTCTGGAGGAACGTCAAGTGTCACGTCTGGAGGAACGTCAAGTGTCACGTCTGGAGGAACGTCAAGTGTCACGTCTGGAGGAACGTCAAGTGTCACGTCTGGAGGAACGTCAAGTGTCACGTCTGGAGGAACGTCAAGTGTCACGTCTGGAGGAACGTCAAGTGTCACGTCTGGAGGAACGTCAAGTGTCACGTCTGGAGGAACGTCAAGTGTCACGTCTGGAGGAACGTCAAGTGTCACGTCTGGAGGAACGTCAAGTGTCACGTCTGGAGGAACGTCAAGTGTCACGTCAAGTGTCACGTCTGGAGGAACCTTAGCACCATGCCTACGGTGAAGGTGGTGGTTTTTTTTTTTTTTTTTTGAGGCAGGGACTGGGAGACTAGCCAGGATCGCGGGAAAGATGAACGGAGCAAAGTACAGAGAGATCCTTGATGAAAAGGAAGGTTCACCTTCCAACAGGACAACAACCCTTAGCACACAGCCAAGACAACGCAGGGAGTGGCTTCGGGACAGAAACAAGCTTTTTGCTGCACCTGTGAGATCATCTGCAAATCTTTGTACGTGACCAAGGAACTTTTTTTTTTTTTTTTTAGTACACAAAAAATGTGGACCACTTGGCTCGTAAGCACCACTTTCAAAACTACTGGCTGAAATTAGGCAAAAGTTTGAGAGTGCATCTTTAAGCTTGCATTCAATTTCCCCTTGATGTTTCACACAACAAGCTTCCATCCCCCCTGTCACAAGGGGAGTATTGGCTGATTTTAAGATAATCGTCAACCCTGTCCCTTTTTATAGTCACTTTTATAGTATTTTATTTATTTAACCTCTTGATGTGAAAACATATTAGTTATGAAGTTGAATATGTGCTCTTTATTACACAACTTTAAAATTAGGTGAAATAAATAGTATTTTATTTGTACAAGGACCTACACTCCACCTAGGTACTTTGTTTTCCTCGTTGTGTTTTGTGAGCCTTGGGATCTGGTGATACAGAATGTAACCACTCTGGGAGCAGCTAGGAGACAGGCAGCCACAGCTGTCTTCAGAGGGGACGAGTCCCTTTAATGAGCCACAGGCCTCCTTTTAATTGGCCTTAAAAAATGTAATGTGAGGCACAACCACCACCAACTAATTTGACTGGTAAGCTTTAGGGCAATGCAGAATGGGTGCCAATTGGGATGGAGCTAGCCTTGGCAGCCAATAGTGGCCGCTAGATCTGCACTATTGTCTCGGATTGATGTAAAACACTTGTGTGTCCCGTAGCCCGGCTCATACGTAAAGTATCCTCCGTTCAGGCTGCAAAAGCATAATTTTCCTGCTTAACTAGCTGTGCTTAACTAATGGTCACCCACCAAAAATGGAAAATATGTGTACTGTCCTAATAGAACACAATTTTTCACCACCTTTTTCGGTTTAAAAAATACAACTTTCCCGGGGGGAGAAACGCTTTTAGTGTAAACTAAATACATAAAGTATGTAGAAAAGGTCATGGACGCACACACACACATACATATATATATATATATATATATATATATATTTTATATATTTATTTATTTATTTATTTATTTATTTATTCATTTATTCAAAAACAATTAATTTAGCACTATGGATTTTATTATGTTTGAGCAAAATAACACAGCATTAGCCATGGCGAAATACATAGAATTGCAGGAATTTCTTTAAAACGGCAACATGTTCTTTCATGTGTAGAATTTTCTTGACAATTCAGCCACGCTGACAAGTCGACCGCACCCATTGCCTCACCCCCTGCCACGCCCACCACCGAAGCCTCTTTTTGATCTAGACAAAACACTATGTTCAATCATGGCTTTATATAGCAGGCTTTATATAGCAGGCTTGTATCCCAAGAGTCCTTGAGTGACTTAGTGTACGAATGTAGACTTAGTGGACGTACCAGTATGACTCATCTTTAGGAGCCAAGCTATCAACTGAAAGCCCATTTGATATAAGAGCTGCTATGAGGTCTTTGAGGTTTACCAAAAGAGACTAGGGTTGCATCCCAATTGGTACCCTATTCTCTATTTTGTGTATTACTTTTGACCATTTGGGAAGTAGCCAAGTTTTTCTCAACTCTACGATGTACATCACATCAATGGAGTTGAGCGGAGACTACTGTGGGCAGACTGAACCTCTGACTACATCGAGTCGCTGTCTGTCGACACAAGTAAAAATGTAAATTCTTAAACCCTTACTCTGTACCTGTTTGTCCTCTGTTGCTGCGTGCCTTTCTTTGTTTGCTGAAATGCATACTTTAAATAAAACTTTCGTCAAATACAACCACTGACTGTTTCCTCGTATCGACTGACAGGAACTTGATGTAGTCGGAGGTACATTCCGCCCAGTCGTCGCAACCCAACTCCACTGAGATGTACAGTGTTTGCAGAAAGTATTCACACCCCTTGACTTTTTTCCAAATGTTGTTTTACAGCCAGAGTTTAAAATGGATTACATTTAGATTTTTGTGTCACTGGCCTACACACAATATCCCATAATGTCAAAGTGGAATTATGTTTTTAGAGTGTTTTACAAATGAATTAAAAATGTTTGCTTAACAAGTTACATAAGTTGCATGGACTCTGTGCAATACTAGTGTTTCAAGTTATTTTTGAATTACTCTCGTCTCCGTACCCCACACATACAATTATCTGTAAGTTCCCTCAGTCGAGCAGGGACTTTCAAACACCGATCCAAACACATAGACCAGGGAGGTTTTCCAATGCCTTATAAATAAGGGCACCTATTGCTAGATGGGTAAAAAAAAATGTAAAAGCAGACATTGAATATCCCTTTGGGAATGGTGACGTAACCTAAATGAGAGAGTGAAAAGAATGACTCCTGTATAGAATATAAATATTCCAAAACATGCATCCTTTTTGCAATAAGGCGCTAAAGTAAAACAACAAAATATTTGGCAAAGAATTTCACTTTGTCCTGAATACGATGCATTATGTTTGAGGCAAAAACATCACTGAGTACCACTCTCCATATTTTCAAGCATAGTGGTGGCTATATCATGTTATGGGTATACTTGTCATCAACAAGGACTAGGATGTTTAGGATAAAAAGAAACCGAATAGAGCTAAGCACAGGGAAAATCCTAGAGGAAATCCTGGTTCAGTCTGCTTTCCAACACACTGGGAGACAAATTCACTATTTCAATAGGACAATCACCTCAAACACAAGGCCAAATATACACTGGAGTTGCTTACCAAGACGACATTGAATGTTCCTGAGTGGCCTAGTTACAGTTTTGACTTAAAGCATCTTGAAAATCTATGGCAATCCTTGAAAATGGCTGTCTAGCGATGATGAACTTGAAGAATAACAAAAATTGACAAATATTTTACAATCCAGGTGTGGAAAGCTTTTAGAGACTTACCCAGAAAGACTCACAGCTGTAATCACTGCCAAAGGTGATTGTAACATTTATTTACTCAGGGGGTTGAGAATTTACGTAATGAAGATATATTAGTGTTATTTTCTATATATTTCTTTTTACATATGTCAATTTTTCTTCCACTTTAACATTATAGTATTTTGTGTAATTCGTTGACAAAAAAATACAATTAATACATTTTAATCCCACCTTGTAACACAATGTATAAAAAAATGTATAAAAGGTCAAGGGGTGTGAATACTTTCTGAAGGAACTGTGCATATAGTGGAGTTGAAAAACCCAGCTATTTGGAATGCAGACTAAAGCTGTGCTGACAGACAGCCTAATATGATACAGATGGGGAAGAGACCTAAGTAGAGTACTTATCACTAGCCCAGTGAATGACTTGTCTGTATGGATAAGAGACTGAATGATTTCTTCTTTCACTTTCTGGGAATGTCGGGGGGGAAGTGAGGCGGTCATCTTGGAGTGATTTAAGCCTTGAAGTGAAGCACTCTTTTGTTTTAGTGGGGTAGCCTCAAAGTCCCAGTGCAGTCAATAAATGGATTTCCCTGGGTTTTATACACTGTATTTCCACACTCTGAGTTTGGAATAATACTGTGCAAATTATGATAATGCCCTTTTAATGTAAGAGCTGTTTGAAAAGACCACCTGAAATTTCAGCCTGTTTTGGTGGGATGCAGTTTTGGCCTGACCAGTTTGGAACGCCTTTTGGGTCTTTGCTTCTCAAAAAATATACATGTCAAATAACACTATTTGTCGTGTCAAATAAGCTTGTTGACCAGTCGGGACCTGAATATGACTGCACGTCACATTATAAGGTAACCTGTTCCATTTCTTTTACGTAGTTATTACACATAGTGTAATCAATCACTCGTATTTCATATGTCACAACGATTCATCGATACGTATGCTATGATGCTGGTAAACTTGTCTCGCCCACCTACTGTGCTGGTCATAAAAAAAAGCTAGCTAGCTCATGGATGCCGACAATGTTCTTCCCCAAAAACATAGCAAAACGACATCTGTTTCAGTAGCTAGCTAGGTGTCATCATCTAAAATAACCCTAATGTATAAAACAGTTCTGATTTGATTAATGGTCAGACCCATCTATGTGAAGTTAGCCACAATAAGGATTACCCACAGTAGTGGACTTTGCAGTTAGCCTTCAAAATAGAGGTCTGTCATTGACAGTGATGCAAATGAATACAAATAGTAGAATTATGCCATCATTGAATAGATTGTGCTAAACGAGGTTGGCATGTTTATATAAAATCAACAAAAGGCAATCATTTGTTAATTTGACAAAAATCTGTTGAAATCACACTTGATGTATTAGACTTTAGAATTGCATTGGGAGCTTATTTCACTGTTCCGCCTTACCTGTGGATTGTGGATCAATGACATGGGGTATCAGTCTACTCAGTGACACCCAGAGAACATTAGGGTCGTAGCTCTTATTGTGGGACTCTGAAACAACTGAATTGAGACACATTTGTTGTCAACCCATGTGTATTGAACACTATTCCAGAGGAAAAAAATACTGCGTGTATGTTTTGGAGTCTGATAACTCTGAGGGGGACATTGGGGAAAAAAAGATATTTGGTATTGAGTAGACTGATACCCCATTTCATTGATCCCCAATCCTTAGGTAAAGCTGTACAGTGCAATATGAATGTCAATACACACAAATGGCTGACTGGGGAGGCGATTTCACAGTCCCGCGATAAGAGCTACAATGCTAATATTTGCGTAAAATATCTTTGGTATTGAGTAGACGGATACCCCATTTCATTGCTTCACATTCCAACCTTGTTTAACATTATCTAGTCTAAATAAGGCCTGCATCATTTTCAACGTGGTACATTTATTTTGAAGGCAAACCGCTAGTTCTAAAAAAGATTGTGCTTAATCCTTATTGTGGCTAGCTTCACAACACAACCCGGTCCAGTCAAGCCTCATGAAGCTAGCTGGCTGCTTATAACGTTAGCTTTGGGCAATAGGGTTTAGTAGCTGGCTAGCTATTTATTTTCAAGAACTGAAGTTCAATTTCAATAGGTGAACAACAAGTGGCTACCTAGCTAATACTTACTCACAAGGAATCCTAAATCATTGCTAAGAATAATGAAAATGACTTCAGTTTCTTCTGGTCATTGTTTTCATGTTGGTTGTATTGGTGCTAGCTAGGTACCAAGATAAAGCTAGCTAGCTACCCCATGTTGCGGTCAAACACAACATTCTACAATTAAACAGTGTTATTTGACGTGTATATTTTTTCGACACGCAAAGACCCAAACAGCTTTCCATAACCCAGTGACATTACCAAGCGGTAAATTAGTCAATAGACCAATAAGAAAGAGTTCCAAACCTCTGCTAATATTGGCTAGTTTTCAGATTTCCTCTCCGACAGTCCTAGCAAATGTATTTCTTGAGAAATTGCTCTTTGCTAAGATGCTACAGCATTTCTGTTTCTTTTTGACCATTTTAATTGAAAACAATCATCGTGAGATACTTAATCGTTACCCTGAACGGATTTTGAGATTGAAAGGTCCAACGGAGCAATTTCTAAGGTCCATACAGCCTGTAGGCTTAACTTGACTATACTTTTAAATTAATTGGAATGCAATTCAGAGCCTATATCCTATCGAATGCATAGATATGAATTTCCCCTTAAGGTGACTGACCAGGGGTGTATTCACTTGGAATCAAACGGAAGCAACTGGGGTGGGACCTACCCAAATTTGTCCAATAAGAAGCATGTTTTACGTTGCAGAGCTAATGAATACACCCCAGTTTACTGTTATCATACTGACCATGGGTTGCAGTGGTGGGCACCCTATGCGCTGTTCAGTTATCGTGTTTGTCTGCAGTGCACCAGAGATTTATGAACAAAGCGGGGGGCCACCAAAATAGGGCCTCTGTAGTAATGTGCTGGTGTTTTTCTTTCTTTTCATTAAGTCTTATCTTAAACTCCCTCGACGTGCAAACGACCATACCATGCAATGGCTGTGTCCCAAATGTCACCCTATTCCCTATATAATCCACACGATGTATGTGTCCCAAATGACACCCTATTCCCTGTGTAATCCATTACTTTTGACCAGAGTAGTGCATTACCTTTGACCACGACCCATAGGAAGTAGTGCGCAATATTTAGGGAATAGGGTGCCATTTTGGGGGACACAAATGTATCGGTCCGGGAATGCTTTATAATGGTTCCAATCGCTGAACATGTAAACCGTTAGGTCACATTTCATAATCCCCCACGATGAAATCGGGGAGAGGATCTGTCTTCATCCGTACGTTCGTCACACTCAATATCTCAAAAGGCACTGGCCCAATTTTGACAAAACTTGGGTGAATGATGCGTCTTGCAAATTACACTGACTGGCCCAAGGCGGGAGCTATAGTAATTAACTGAAATGTGTTGGTCACAGGCGATATCTCAATTGGCCCAAAGGGGGGGTGGTGCTGCATCATTCGTGGGGAACGACATGTTTACTGTTGCCTTGCTATCCTGTCACATAAAGTTCATCTGTCAAAGTCTGCACTGTGCACATGTGTTTCAATTGTGGAAAATGATCCAATGATTACAGAGGCCAGATTGATTACCATTACAACTGCACAAAGGGTGCCTAATGATTTGACATGAACAAAGTACCTCGTAATTACATAACTGCCAAGTAGAAATACTAGATTAGAGCAGTCGTTATTATAGTGATTTGGTTCAACATGCGAGGTTGAGAAGTCTTTCAGTCAACATCAGTGTTTTCCATGTTCTCCAGTGCTCTACACACTCCAGGGTTGTATTTACTAGAAAACCAAACAGACTCAAATGGGGAGGGACTACCTGAACCTGTCCAATAAGAAACACTTGTTTTCATTGCAAAATGTTGCACTGGTTTGTACTAATGATATGACCCAGTGCACCAAATACTCTAGCAGCATGCCCCCCTCCCCCTCCAGTGTATTGTCATGTGGTAAAGGTCTAGAGATCCTACGGGTGGTGTGGGGGGCATGCAGAGTTCAGGGATGAAATGGAGATGGGCAATTTCACACCCAGCAGATGCCTGTGCCACTGACCCGTGGCGACAGGTGGGGGACACTAATTGGCAGCGCACACAGGGCCAGAGCCTACAAACTGACTGTATCCCAAAGGCATCCTATTCCTTTTATAGTGCACTACTTTTGACCAGAGCACCATGGATCCTAGTCAAAAGTAGTGCTCTATATAGTGAATAGGTTACCATTTGGGACGCCTACACACTTCCCCAGACTCAGATGACCCCATGGAGGGAGAGAGGGGTGTACAGAGGGAGGGAAAGATAGATGGGAGTACTGGTGGTTGTGGGGGACACACAAATTGGCAGCGCATATATTGTTGCAGTCCATTATAGTCCATTATAACTATCCTAGGAGGGAGGGAGAGGTAGACGTAAGGAGTGAGGGAGGAAGTCAGGGAGAGGTATGTGGGATCAAGGGCGGGAGGAAAAAAGTAGGTGAGAGCGAGGGAGGTGTAGGAGTGAGAGGGTGGAGGGATGGAGTGTTCTTCCGGTGACGCAGGGATTCTAAAGTACTTCCATTTGTCATTGTTTAATGAAGACCAATGCAATTCAACGTTTACATTCATTAACAAATGATGAGATGAGACAAATGTATTGTCTCTGTTGTTTGACAGGCTTTATGAATACTCATAGAAACACAAACTCTCTCTGTCTGCCCCATACTCCCTCTATTCACCCCTATGTTGTTCTACAGAGGGTGTGGTGCTCTCTCTCTCTTGCTCTGCCCTACTCTCCCTCTATTCCCGATACAGGAGTGTTTTGCTTGGTGATTCTGGCGTGTGTGTACGCTTAAGGTAGCTAGCTTCACTTGAGCGGCTTGTGTGAGTCATCACTCTTGGGCTCTAATTCACTTCCTGTAGCGCGAGGCAACCTTGGGCTTATATTTAGAGCCAGAAGGCCCATATCACCAGAGAGCCTACATAGAGTACCTACCTAGCAAGCTACCTACCCCTGGGTCATGTTCATTAGGGCATGCATCATTTTAAAATGCTTTGCAAAGGAAAACAAAAATGAGCATGTCTCATTGTACAAGTCCAGGTAGTCCCTCCCTGTTTCAGTCTGTCATGTTTTTTGCTGCCTTATGAACACAGCTCTGGCGAGGAGCTGCCACTGCGTCTCTAAGCCCTCAGAGGCTTTTGAGTTCAGCCGTACAGGGGGAAATCTGTCACCAGGGGAAACGCTATCCCAACCAGAAAACATTTTGTATACATTCTGTCCTCGCTTGGTTGTCATGCTTGCACAAGGTGTCTCCCTAATCGCTCTCTTACTCCTGTGTGGCTCAGTTGGTAAAAGTGTGATGATAGCAATGCCAAGGTTGTGTGTTCAGTTTCCGTAGGGACCACAAGTCACTTTGGCTAAAAAGTGGCATATTATAGAAAGATGACGGAAATGCACAGGGTAGAGGAAAATGTGCCTAACCAACGTGCGAGAATATACTAAGCCACTCTTGAAGGGCAGTTGACATTGATGGGGGGAAAAATGCATATTTCTTTACGCTACCGGATGACGTCCTTCATCAGGGTGTCTGTGTCCAAATGGCACCCTATTCCCTACCTGCACTACTTTTGACCTGAGGCTGGAATATGGTGCCATTTCAACGCATACGGATGACTGATGTCTTGTTTATAAGCGCCACTTCGTAGTCTGAGAGTGATTCACTAATACAGCATTCTCCTTCAATGAATTGTGAATGAATAGAAAAGGCCCATAACACAACCCAACACAGTAACCTTGGACACACTGGCCTGTGTCAGCCATGTCTCCCATATTACAGATTTCCTGGTCTGTGTCCCAAATGGCACCCTATGGCACTACTATTGACCGGAGCCCTATGGGTAAGTAGTACACTAAATAGGGAATGATATGCCATTTGGGACACATCTATGCTCATCCATTTGCTGAGTGTGTTGGAAAGGGGCTTTGATGACTAGATCGGCTCCTGCTCTCCCTCCACCTCATCCCTCCCTCTACCCCCTCCATCTCATTATCCCCCTTGGTCTGGGCTATGGATTTACATCACTGTGAAACACTCGACACCCGACAAACTATCAATAGCCTCAGAGGATTGGAGAAAAGAAGATGTAGCGTTTTATGTATGAATCTTGAAAAGGAATGCGAGGGCTCGGGTAAATGGTGGCCGGTGCGTAAGATGAAAAAAATAACCTGGCTATGGAGTTAAGCATGTACTCAAAACATAAAAAGGCCAAACAAAGGCAGAGTACAAAAATAAATACTTAAAAAAATATATATATCCATATTCGAAAGAATGAAAAAAAAAGTGTCAGTGGAAAGTTAGTGGTTTTTATGGTTTGAGTGTGAGGAGCACCTGCTGAGGCTCCCTTTTGTGTGACTGGCGTTTTCTAGAATATCAATTGAAATTCTAGAGTCTTGATTAAAGGCATCTAACGTGATTGTTGCAGTGCCTTCAGAAAGTATTCATACCACTTGACTTTTTCCACATTTTGTGTTGAAGCCTGAATTGATTAAATTGAGATTTTGTGTCACTGGCCTACACACAATTCCCCATAATGTCAAAGTGGAATTAGATTAAAACATTTTTTATTTTACAAATTAATTAAAAGCTAAAATCTCTTGATTCTATAAGTATTCAACCCCTTTGTTATGGCAAGCTTAAATAAGTTCAGGAGAGAATTTGCTGAACAAGTCACATAAATTCCATGGACTATAATAATAGTTTTTAACATGCTTTTTGAATGACTACCTCATCTCTGAACCCCACACACACACACAATTATCTGTCAGGTCCCTCGGTTGAGCAGTGAATTTCAAACACAAATATCAACCACAAAGGCCAATGCCTCGCAAAGAAGGGTACCCATTGGTAGATTGGTTAATCTTTTTTAAATCAGACATTGAATATACCTTTGAGCATGGTGAAGTTATTAATTACACTTTGGATGGTGTATCAATACACCCAGTCACTAGAAAGATACAGGAGTCCTTCCTAACTCAGTTCCCGGAGAGGAAGGAAACCGCTCAGGGATTTCACCATTAGGCCAATGGTGACTTTAAAACAGTTACAGAATTTAATGGCTGTGATAGGAGGAAACTTAGGATGGATCAACAACATTGTATTTACTCCACAATGCCAACCTAAATGAGTGAATAGAAGGTAGCCTGTACAGAATACAAATATTCCAAAACATGCACCCTGTTTGTAATAAAGTAAAATGACAAAAAATGTAGCAAAGAAATGTACTTTATGTCCTGAATACAACGCGTTAAGTTTGGGGCAAATCCAAGACAACACATCACTGAGTACCACTCTTCATGTTTTCAAGAATGGTGGTTGCTGCATTCCGTTAAGGGTATGCTTGTCATCGGCAAGGACTCGGGAGTTTTTTGGGATAATAAGAAACAGAATAGAGCACCAGCAAAATCCTAGACTAAATTCTGGTTCAGTCTTCTTTTCAACAAACACTGGGAGATGAATACACCTTTCAGAAGGGCAATAACCTCACGACATTCAATGTCGACTTGCTCACCAAGACGACATTGAATGTTCCTGAGTGGCCTAGTTAAAATTTTGACCTAAATATGCCTAAAAATCTATGGGAAGACTTGAAAATGGCTGTCTAGCAATGATCAACAATCAACTTGACAGAGCTTGAATTTAAAAAAGAATAATGTGCAAATATTGTACAATCCAGGTTGGAGACTAAGGCATACAGGAGGTCGTGTGCAGCCCTCCTTGGCCAGGTCCTTCAGGATGCCTTTAAAGAGGACGTCTCTGTGGAGCTGCTCAGTCCCAGAGGTGCTAGGTATATGCCAGGAAACACTCATACCCATGTTTTCCATACCATTTTCAGTCAAAAAAAAATTTAAACATAAAGAAATAACTAGCATCTAGCTAACAGATCGGAACTGAATCCCATGGGGAGTGGGGTGTTTGTGTTTCATTCAGAAACTATTCAGATCCCTTGACTTTTCCCACATGTATGTTACAGCCTTATTCTAAAATTGATGAGCAAAACATTTATTTAATCTACACAATACCCCATAATGACAGGTTTTTAGAAATGTTTATTTTTTAAACATAAACAGTAATACCTTATTTATATATGTATTCCATCCCTTTGCTATGAGACTCGAAATTGAGCTCCGGTGCATCCTGTTTCCATTGATCATCCTTGAGATGTTTCTACAACTTGATTGGAGTCCACCTATGGTAAATTCAATTGATTGGACATGATTTGGAAAGGCACACACCTGTCTGTATAAGGTCCCACAGTTGACAGACAGTGCATGTCAGAGTAAAAACCAAGCCATGAGGTCGAAGCAATTGTCCGTAGAGCTCCGAGACAGGATTGTGTCGAGGCGCAGTTCTGGGGAAGAGTACCAAAAAATGTCTGCAGCATTGAAGGTCCCCAAGAACACAGTGGCCTCCGTTTTTAAATGAAGGAAATTTGGAACAACAACACTCTTAGAGCTGGCCAGCTGTCAAAACTGAGCAATCGGGGAAGAAGGGCCTTGGTCAGGGAGGTGACCAAGAACCTGATGGTCACTCTGACAGAGCTCCAGAGTTCCTCTGTGGGGGCACTGGGGGACTAGTCAGGATCGAGGGAAAGATGAACAGAGCAAAGTACAGAGATCCTTGATAACCTGCTCCAGGGCGCTCAGGACCTCAGACTGTGGTGCAGGTTTGTTCACCTTCCAACAGGACAATGACCCTAAGCACACAGCCAAGACCACGAAGGAGTGGCTTCGGGACAAGTCTCTTTAAATGTCCTTGAGTGGCCCAGCAAGAGCCCGGACTTGAACCCGATCGAACATCTCTGTAGAGATCTGAAGATAGCTATGCAGCGACGTCTCCCCATCCAACCTGGCAGAGCTTGAGAGGAACTGCAGAGAAGAATGGGAGAAACTCCCCAAATACAGGTGTGCCAAGCTTGTAGCGTCATACCCAAGAAGACTCGAGGCTTGTAATCGCTGCTAAAGGTGCTTCAATAAAGTACTGAGTAAAGGGTCTGAATACTTATGTAAATGTAGGTTTTCATTTATTAGATTTTTTTTGTCTAAAAACGTGTTTTTGCTTTGACATTATGGGTTGTTGTGTGTAGATTAATTTTAGAATAAGGCTGTAACGTAAGAAAATGTGGAATAAGTCAAGGGGTCTAAATGCTTTCCGGCTGCATTATATATTCATTTTAGATTGGCTAGCAATTGTTGTTTATTTTCTCTCTTGAAATGGCAATTTTTTTCTCTAATTGCAGTTTGACGTTGTCCAGTACTTATTCTACAATCCTTTTCCTCATAGAAGGTGTCAGTGACGAATAAGCCAATCTTACAACTGGTATGCAAGTGTCTGAAATGGACTGAGTGCTCATGACAGTTAGGCTTCGTTGTAAGGAATATTGCCTCGGTCCTGAACCTCGGCCTGTCAACACAGAGGTTGGGATGGTACGTGTATGCACGCCTGTGTGTATGTGTGTCGTCGGATTAGTGCAGCTCAACAGGGTGGGTTTCATGTCTCAGCAGGTCACAGATGATCAGATTAACTGGAGCAGGCACGGCTCACTGGATTACCAGCCCAGCCTACTGGGCTACAGCATAGACCTGGGAGGCACCTGCAGTAAGAGCAGTGAAGACACACACACACACACACACACACATCCTAACTCTCTCTATGTTGACTGGCAAGCAGAACACACACACAATTCTGTAACATACATGCACACAAAAAACTTGCCCTCACTCTTAGGTCAGGACGCTCCCTCATAACTGGTCCACAACAATATGTCAGACAGTCCTCTGTCAACAAGCGCAGAAGTTAGACTTGCTTTTTGTCCGAAAGACTAAGTGTGTATATTTCTGCTGTATCTCAAGGATCATCATTGTATTAAGAGCCACCCTGCTATTTTCAAGCTGTTTTCTTTCCACGTCTTTCACAGAAACCGTGTGCGTGCTCAATGTTCCAGGCAGCACCTCACTCTGAATACACTCTCATTGATGTTACAGTCAAAGAATTAGAATGAGTTTGTGTTCTATTTCTGATGCACACACAGTACTGCCTGCCACATTTGTCTACAACGCCCTCTCCCCAGATGGAGATGTGTTTTTGGGAGTGTGTGTGTGTTGTGTGTGGGCCTGTGGTAGAGGGACCCCTGCTGAGGAGCGTCCCTACACAGATGACAGTGTGTGTGTCCTGCGTCTGAGAAAACAGGAGGGAGGAATTATCACCACCTATCTTTCTCACTCACTCTCC
Organism: Oncorhynchus tshawytscha; assembly: GCF_018296145.1. Lineage (NCBI taxonomy): Eukaryota > Metazoa > Chordata > Actinopteri > Salmoniformes > Salmonidae > Oncorhynchus > Oncorhynchus tshawytscha. The sequence continues at coordinate 13,341,948 of NC_056435.1, forward strand.
CTCCTTCTTTCTCGCTCTTCTCTCCTCTGCAGTGGAAAGCCAGGAGGCTTAGGAGGCTCTTTGCCACACTCCTGTGGTAATCTCAGGCGTGTCAGCGGTAGCACCGCTTACCCATCTCTAGGATTACGGGTGTTGAAACAAAGGCATATGTAATTACCGTCGAGCCAACACTGGAATCTAGTAGGCAGCGGCTAAATGCATCGGGAGACGTGCGCGTGTGTGCGTGTGTGTGTGTGTGTGAGAGAGACAAAAAGCAAGAACAAAGTCCTCTGTTCCCTAATTTATTTTTCTTAATGGTGACTCTCATTTGTGTTGACGCATAATAGCCTTATGATGAGACTCGCCAGACATGTAGGCCGACACAAAATGGGCAAGGTTTGCTACAGATATATCTACCGTTCTTTCTTCGATTGTACTTTTCACTATTTCTATGGTGTAAGAAACTCTGAAGTTAAAGGAAACGCTAATGGGTATAGTTCATCTTCTCAAATGTCAAGATTAAAAGCCATAGGATATGATTTCAGTATGGAAGTACAGCATTTCAACTAGTGCCTATTTTCTTTTAGAAGACCTGTGTGCATGGAGTTGAATGCCTCAACTTGAGCTAGGGTGGCCAGCACTGCTTACGGATGTCATGGCACCTCGAGTAGTATTCATGGCTGAGGTGAACCTGTTACAGTGGGCCTAAGTGGAATAGGGCACCGGAAAGGGATACTACTACCCCTAAGGAGGATGAAGGGACCTCCTGTCTGTGTGCATCCAGCAACGAGAACCATTCCGCTTTCTTCCAGAGCGGTGTCGGGACCTGCTTTTTCTGGGCCTTAACGTGTTCTGTAAGTGCCCATCCTGTTGGGTTCTCTCTCATTGCAGAAGGTTTCGCTAAAATGTCACACTTGACTGGGAATAAGGTTGACATGCCAGCAGCCATTAATGCCCAGAGAGAGAACGAGAGATGGAGAGCGAGACCTAGGGAGAGGAAGACGGACAGAGGGAGAAACTGAGGAAGAGAAGAGGCCACCCGGTCAGGGCAGTGGAGACATGAGCCCCTCTGATATGGTGTAAGGGGATTACAGATATTCCTGGCTTCTTGTCATAGAAATTAGTGTCAGTTCTCACAGCGATCAAAGCCCTCCCCTCGTCGCCGGGGAGAAGAACTAAAGGATAAAGGGGAAGGACTTTGTGTTGTCAGAGCTTCTCCGGAGGTGCAGTCATCTCAGGTGTTGTGGTGGATGTCTCTAGAAACGTAAAGGCATGAATAAATAATGTTTAGCACAATAACTAACGTACAGAGAGATTCCTAGCCCGTGGCGTTCCACTATGTCTCACCAGTGCCTCATTTATTTTTTTTCTCTGTCACTCTTCTTCCTTGATTGAAATGGCATTCGGTCTTAATGGCCTTCTGTCACTCTTCTCCCAATGGCCATCGATCCTGGCTGTCAGGATGGTGATAATGTCATGTGGGTTTCAGCTATGCGAACCCTGTGCAGCACCTTTCTCTTGAGGGTGAATGAGTAGCTTGTGTCTGACCCTAGTCACACAGAGAGAGCGACAGAACCCCACCACTTCCCTCCATAACTAAAGCCCCCTCTCATTCACCAACATCGTCTCTCTCCCCCGAAGCCATATAGATGCAATGTCATTTCATTTAATTTGTCACATGCTTCTAAGACAACAAGTGTAGACTAAAAGTGAAATGCTTACTTATAGGTCATTTTCCAACCATGCAGAGTTGAATACAAGATACAAAATGTAATAAAACATATAGTGACACAAGGAAGGCCACCCAGCCTTATATTTTTTGCACCTCTGTCGGCTGGAGAGACGGTGAACCTCTGTCTCGGGCGAGGCAGAATAGAGCCCCATTGAGAGGAAAATGCAAATGGCCAGTAGTTAGCGGAGGCCTCAACTGAAGCGCCATTCTGCTGCCCCTGGTAAAGTGGCCCTCTGTGCTGTGCCACCCACAGACACGCAGTCATCTCTGTCTCGATTCAGGGCACAGCTGATTGAGAAGGTGGGAGGGTCTGAGTTTTTTTTTCTTCTAGGCAGTGATGGGGGCTGGGGGGGGGCATGCCAATACAGCAGCAGGCAGCCACAGTGTTGCCTTAAAGGTACATGTTTTTCCTTCCTCACGAAGGCCTCGTCGAGGACAGCAGTGTCATTCTGTTTCTGGTAATGTAGCACAATGCTTAAGCAACAGCAGTATAGTAGTAGTCTTGCTTGCCCCGAACTCACAGCAGCTGTGTGAAGAGACTAACTAGGCTAGCTTATTATTGAGATTCTTGAGGGAAACAACTTTGGCTCCATTTGACTACCCCGATATGACGACAAGGGAAAAGTGCCATGATTCGATCACAACATGCAAAAACCCGATTTCTCAGTGTTAAAGACTTTGGATTCACATTTATTTTAACCAGGTAAGTTGACTGGGAACACATTTTCATTTACAGCAATGACCTGGGGAATAGTTACAGGGGAGAGGAGGGGGACGAATGAGCCAATTGTAAGCTGGTGATGATTAGGTGACCGTGATGGTATGAGGGACAGCTTGGGAATTTAGACAGGACACCAGGGTTAACACCCCTACTCTTACGATTAGTGACCACAGAGAGTCAGGACACCCGTTTAATATCCCAACCCGAAAGACAGTACCCTACACAGGGCAGCGTCCCCAATCACTGCCCTGTGGCATTGAGATATTTATTTTGACCTGAGGAAAGAGTGCCTCCTTACTGGCACTCCAACACCACTTCCAGCAGCATCTCGTCTCCCATCTAGGGACCGACCAGGACCAACCCTGCTTAGCTTCAGAGGCAAGCCAGCAGTGGGATGCAAGGTGGTATGCATGGGCAATTATTAGGTGTAATTAGTTAGCCTCCAAGGGGACACGCCTAAATGGATTAAGTGAGCATAATCCTAATCTGTTCATGAAATAACAGCCGTTCATCTCTGTCCTCCTGGGATTATTCTGGCAATCATTTGGGTGAGGTTTTTTTCTCACCTGAGTAGCCTCGTTTCACTGCCAAAAATAAAATTTAACCATGTAGTGTTCAGCAAAATAATAACACAATGTCAAATACAGGTAGCCTAGTCCAATCACGTTAACAGCATCAGTAATTCTAAATTTGTTGTTAGCCCAGCTAGCATGGACACTGACAGTTGTGAATCTGATGCAACCGAAGAGCTACTGCCCCCTTACCCAGGAAAGCACCGAACAACAGACAGGGACGTTGGACCATCGAAGAGGCGCAAATAGGATGATTTGTGGTTTACTTATATTGGGAGTAGTCTCCTCAGCCATAGTGTGTTATAGGCATTGTGTTATATGTGCAAAAGTACTATCTCACAACTCGATGAAATGTTCACTCTTGCGCAGACATTTAGAAACAGAACATGCCAATTTGAACAATAAGCCACGAGAGTTTTTTGAGCGAGAATTAAGACGACTTTCGAGTAGTAAGACATGTATAAAAGCAACGGATACCATTAATAAGAAGGGGCTAGAAGTGCCTTATATGGTGAGCTACCGAGTGGCTAGGACAGGTAAGCCCCATACTATTGTGGAGGACTTCATTCTTCCTGCTGCCGTGGATATGGCTGGGACAATGCTGGGGGAAAAGGCCAAAAAAATCTATACAGACAATGTCTTCACAAAACACTTTCACGACGCATCAGTGACATGGCAGGAGATGTTTTGAAACCATTACTGCTTCGCATACAAGCCAGGGAATTCTATGCGTTACAGCTGGACGAGTCAACAGACGTGGCGGGCCTGGCACAGCTCCTGGGATATGTCCGTTACGTTTATGGGAGGTCAATTAAGGAAGGCATCCTCTTCTGGAAACCAGTACAACAGGAGAGGATATTTTTAAAGTACTGGACAGCTTTGTGACATCAAATGGACTTTGGTGGTTAAGATGTGCTGGTACCTGTACTGATGGTGCAAAAGCCATGACATGGAGACACAGTGCAGTGGTAATGAGCATGCAAGCAGTTGCTCCCGACGCCACTTGGGTATATTGCAGCATCCACCGAGAGGCTCTTGCTGCCAAGGGAATGCCTGACAGCTTAATAGATGTTTTGGACACTACAGTGAAAATGGTTAACTTTGTTAATGCAAGGCCCCTGAACTCTCGTGTATTTTCTGTACTATGCAATGATGTGGGCCGCGACCATGTAACGCTTTTACAACATACATGAGTGCGCTGGTTATCAAGGGGCAAAGTATTGACGTGTTTTTTAAAATTGAGAGACGAGCTTAAAGTTTTCTTTACTGACCATCATTTTCACTTGTCTGACTGCTTGCATGATGAGTTTCTCACACGACTGGCCTATCTGGGTGATGTTTTTTCTCGCCTGAATGATCTGCATCTAGGATTACAGGGACTCTCCTCAACTATATTCAATGTTCAGGACAAAATTGAGGCTATGATTAAGAAGTTGGAGCTCTTCTCTGTCTGCACTAACAAGGACAACACACAGGTCTTTCCATCATTGTATGATTTTTTTTGTCTGCAAATTCATTTAAGCTTATGGACAATGTCAAATGTCATATAGCGAAGTTCCTGAGTGAGTTGGGTGCGCAATTACGCAGGTACTTTCCTGAAACGTTTGACACAAACAACTAGATTCGTTATCCCTTTCAAGCCCTGCCTCCAGTCCACTTACCGATATCTGAACAAGAGATCCTCATCGAAATTGCAACAAGCGGTTCTGTGAAAATGTTATTTAATCAGAAGCCACTGCCAGATTTCTGGATTAGGCTGCGCTCCGAGTATCCTGCCTTGGCAAATCGTGCTGTTGAGACTAGAGGTTGACCGATTATGATTTTTCAATACCGATACTGATTATTGGAGGACCAAAAAAGCCGATACCGATTAATCAGATGATTTTTTAAATGTATTTGTAATAATGACAATTACAACAATACTGAATCAACACTTATTTTAACACATCAATAAAATCTATTTAGCCTCAAATAAATAATGAAACATGTTCAATTTGGTTTAAATAATGCAAAAACAAAGTGTTGGCGAAGAAATTAAAAGTACAATATGTGCCATGTAAGAAAGCTAACGTTTAAGTTCCTTGCTCAGAATATGAGATAATATGAAAGCTGGTGGTTCCTTTTAACATGAGTCTTCAATATTCCAAGGTAAGACGTTTTAGGTTGTAGTTATTATAGGACTATTTCTCTCTATACGATTTGTATTTCATGTACCTTTGACTATTGGATGTTCTTATAGGCACTTTAGTATTGCCAGTGTAACAGTATAGCTTCCGTCCCTCTCCTCGCTCCTACCTGGGCTCGAACCAGGAACACATCGACAACAGCCACCCTCGAAGCATCGTTACCCATCACTCCACAGAAGCCTGCAAGGGGAACAACTACTCCAAGTCTCAGAGCGAGTCAAGTTTGAAACGCTATTAGTGCGCACCCCGCTAACTAGCTAGCCATTTCACATCGGTTACACCAGCCTAATCTCGGGAGTTGATAGGCTTGAAGTCATAAACAGCGCAATGCTTGAAGCATTGCGAAGAGCTGCTGGCAAAATGCACGAAAGTGCTGTTTGAATGAATGCTTACAAGCCTGCTGGTGCCTACCATCGCTCAGTCAGACTGCTCTATCAAATCATAGACTTAATTATAACATAATAACACACAGAAATACGAGCCTTAGGTCATTAATATGGTCGAATCCGTAAACTATCATCTCGAAAACAAAACGTTTATTCTTTTAGTGAAATACGGAACCGTTCCGTATTTTATCTAACGGGTGGCATCCATAAGTCTAAATATTCCTGTTACATTGCACAACCTTCAATGTTATGTCATAATTACGTACATTTCTGGCAAATTAGTTCGCAACGAGCCAGGCGGTACAAACTGTTGCATATACCCTGACTCTGCGTGCAATGAACGCGAGAGAAGTGACACAATTTCACCTGGTTAATAATTGCCTGCTAACCTGGATTTCTTTTAGCTAAATGTGCAGGTTTAAAAATATATACTTCTGTGTACTGATTTTAAGAAAGGCATTGATGTTCATGGTTAGGTACAGTCGTGCAACGATTGTTAAATCATTGTTAAATCATCCCCCGGTTGGTTAAGTTGGCTGTCTTTGTTAGGAGGAAATAGTCTCCACACAGTTCGCAACGAGCCAGGCGGCCCAAACTGCTGCATATACCCTAACTCTGTTGCAAGAGAAGTGACACAATTTCCTAAGGTAAAATTAATTTATGTTAGCAGGCAATATTAAATATGCAGGTTTAAAAATATATACTTGTGTATTGATTTTAAGAAAGGTATTGATGTTTATGGTTAGGTGCTTTCCCGGGTAAGGGGGCAGTAGCTCTTCAGCTGCATCAGATTCACAACTGTCAGTGTTCATGCTAGCTGTGCTAACAACAAATGTAGAATTACTGATGCTAGTATTGGATGTGCTCGTGGAAGCAGAACAGCTTGTGTCGTGGACAGGTGCAGGTGTAGTACTGCTGGTATGTGTATCTATGGATGCTGGCCTTACTTCTTTTAAGCATTTATCCATTTTCGAGCAAACGGAATGAGCTGCAGTTACGTTTGGCTACATACAGACCGTTAGTGGAATTCCCGTGAGAGAGTAACGGTTAATGTGATTGGATGTTAGTTATTTGACTAGGCTACTTGTATTTGACATTGTGTTGTTATTTCGCTGAACTCTACATGGTTTAATTTTTATTTTTGGCAGTGAAATGAGGCTTCTCAGGCGAGTCAACCTCACCCAAATAAAGCATTTAATAGTATTATACTGCCTGCCTCATTGTCATCGCTTTTCAAACCCCTAAGAGACAATTATCTTCTTAACCCTCTTATATTATTAGGCCTGGTATCACAAATTAGCTAGATGCACAGATCCTTGACTTTGTGCTGACATTTTGAAACAGACCCAGCTAGCAGAAGGGATCCACTGTGTCATTACATCCGAACGATGTAGCGTCTGAAACAGGCTTATTTAACAGGGTAATCATGTGCCTCAGGTTTGAAAAGCCCCTTTTCATAAATGCGTGCTCTGAGGCGATGGTGAGGATGAATAGATTCTTGCTCCGTGTGTGGGTGGTTAAGACAACTGGGCCTCTCTTAACCCCCCCCTGGCAAGATAACATCTGACTCGAGCTCTAATGACGGTCTCTCGCTCAGTGTTTCATCATCTGAGACAGGCAGCTTTTTAGCACTGTCATTGTTACATGAGGAATGCTCCGGAGCACTCTCCGGCAGTTCTGCTCGGGGAGCCAGACAGAAACGCTCCTCTATCTGCAGAGTCAGTGGCGCGACTCCCTCTGAACAGACCGACCCTGCTTGCGTCATCTCACGTGTACCTACTGCAAGTGTTCTAGCCAGCATCGCTGTGACTTCGAGAGCCGGTGGGCTCGAAGTTAATTACGTACGTGACTGAAAAGGACACTGTGATTATCATTTAATAACGCTTATTACAATTTACACCGCTCCTTCAATGCTAATAAGCAGAAGTAAAGTGGTTTAGGAGGAGAGCATATGGACCGCTGTGCCCCACACTTATGAATATAACCCCCGACATTTGATACGTTCCTAATGTGTCAAATGAAAGGCTCTACCAAAGTGTGTTTTATGGCTGCTTAACTCCTCCCTCAAATGGTGAGTAACGATGCTCAAAACTGGCACCAAATGCATTGAATCAATCATGACACTGGCAGCAAAATGTCATAAAGAAAGCATTGCTGTAATGTGGCTTGTTTCTAACCATGATTTTCAGAGTTTTTCCTGACCACAGAAAATAGGCTATAACTAGGTTCTGGGATTTGGTCCAGGTGGTCACGGCCCTACTCATGCGATAGTGCTTTGACCCTTGACAATCTAATGCCCTTCAGGCCATCCTCACAGTAACAGGGAAGGCATCCAAAGCTCAGCCTCAGCAGCACCGCATCCCTCATCACTCTTCCCCTCCCAGCAGTCGCCATGGAGTCGGTCTGCCCAGAGCGGCGTCAGTGAGAGAGGCTTTGATTGGTTTTCACACCTCTCAGGCTCTTAGCTACGAGGCGCAGCGATAACATTACTCTTTGGCTGTGGATGGAGTAAAGCGGAGGAGGGATATCGATAGCACTATTATGCGCCAGTGGAGAAACTGAGCGGGAGTACAGTACAGTACTGGCACAAACTAGCTGTAGAAACTGAAGGGGGTGTAGAGTGCAGCCCTGTGGCACCCCATCTGACTGGCGATTTGACTTTCCCCACACTAAACCAAGACCTCTGTGCCCCTCCACTAGGGAAAATGGTGATCATATCCTGAAATATAGGAGTTCTTTGAAGGATGGTGCATGATTGCATTCCTTTTATATCAGGCCTATAAACTCTGTATTAGTCTCATCATGATAGATAACTAACAGTGTTTGTTGTTAACAGTGTAGCCTACTTTGCCCCAGACTTGTCTTAGAGATGATTGTATGATGGGTTTAGTACTTAATCATATTATATCTAGCTACAGCTAGTTTCTTACATAAATAAGGCCTACCTTCACACATATAGCTTTGTTGGGCTCAGCTCAACTTCATATCCCAAATCACATCCGTGTGAATGCCAGCTCTCAGTTTGATGCTCCCACTGGTGCTTTTTTATCACAGTGGGGTAAAAAACAGGCACTTTCCATCAGGTTTCTAATTTTGTATCGGGCTGACAACACCCGGCTGACCAGCGTGATTACACGTTATTTGCTCTGAGAACTCCCCGGTGTCTGATAACCCCTCCTTGATTAAAGGTCTGCTCACGTTCGTGACCAGAACAATAAGCCGGATTTTGAAACGGGGGAACCGTAAAGCGTGGTTCAGATTTACAACCACCCTTATAGAATTGATGTTGACATGTGATGTGAAGAAAAATATTTGGTCATCAAAAATACGGTCCACTTCATCTTCTCTGACATGTTGCCTTGGCTAAAAGCAGAGGCATCATGTTCCCATTATTTTATAAGGGGCACGAAAGTATGCGAGGATGGAGGGGGGTGGTACTCCTTTCAGAAGTAGGATCATTTCGAATTTTTCAAACATCTGAAACAGCTTTTTGCCGCATTCTAGAGCCATAATCATTATGCCTAATTCTATGTAAAAAAAAATAAAAAAAAGATGTATATTTTTCTGTATAGGTTATGTAAGCATACCTGTTGGGCTGTCTGTATCCTCGTGACTGGTGGTTATTTAGAAACTACAATTTCGGTAAAAGATTAAAAGGAATGTTCGTCTTATTCTGTACATTTAGTAGTTGCTTGCATTTCTAAGGTCTAGCAACCTTTCCAGCAGACATGCCAGCTAAGATTGTTAGAGTAGCTTTTCTAACTTGATTGATAGCTTGAAATGGCTTGGTAGCTAGTTATGAAGTTGGGAGATTGGGGAACATATCTAGCTAGCTAAAGCCAACTTCATAAAATTGCTTGGTGGCTAGTATTACAACAGAACATTTTGTGTTTTATTTACAAAGGAATGAATGGACAAACGCTGTGTGTGTGTGTGTGTGTCACTCTACACCCTACACCCTTTCTCTTTCTCCATTGAGTGTCTAGCGTCCTGCCAAGGCATCCTTTTACTCCATGCACCTTGGAAGTAACCACTTACAGTACTAGGGAAAATGGGGTGTGGGGGGGGTACTCTTTGCCTTGTCCAGTCAGTGGTCACCTTCCTCATAATACCGCTGATAGATATTTGTATAAAAAATTATGAAACAATGTGTGCTTAAATTAAGTTTAGCAATTAAAACAGGACCAATCTGAGGGAGCACGTGCCAATCTGCAGTAGTAAATGCAGCTCTAGGTCAGAGCTAGCTAGGCAGTGTGTGCATGGAGAGTGGCTGGCTGTATGCTGGTTTGTCAGTGGACTGGTAGGGAGGTTGTCCTATTTCAGCATGAACCCATGACTGGGGAGCTGGTGCTCAGCTAATTAGGTCACTGCTCTCCCCTTACTGCCTGGTGGTGTGGAGGTGAGGCATTTCAACAGCAGAAGATAGATACCGGATGCTTCAGATTTATACATCCAGTGAAATATCTGGTGCCTTGTTCTATCTTTGGCGTCATTATCTTGCTAACACACGTTGAAGCCAAAGTTACACATTGTAAGGTTTTAAAGATCCTTTATTGAAGCAGCTAGCTAGCTAGCTAAAGAGCTCAAACCTCTGAGCTAGCTACGCGCAGCCCCGTCGGGTTGCTGAGGCCAATACACACAACTCCCGCAATGTTTGATATTAGGATCCCCATTAGCCGCTGCAAAAGCATCAGCTGTGAATATCAATGTTGCCCCTCTGTATTCAATGTATTGAAGTCTGTCTGCATATGCCTAACCTCTGACCTGTCTTTAGGGTTTATTCATAATCTCGGTCTTTAACAAGGTCTTTCTTTAACTTGTGTTAATGTATTTTTTATTGTATTTTTTTCAGGGCCGATGCACGCGAGAGAACTGCAAATACCTCCACCCCCGGCCCACCTCAAGACTCAGCTGGAGATCAACGGCCGCAACAACCTCATACAACAGAAGACGGCAGCAGCCATGTTGGCTCAACAGATGCCTTTCATGTTCCCTGGCACGACCATGCAGCCTACCATGGTGAGTAATGGACTACTTGTTTATGTCTCTACCTCTCTCACCTCTAACATTTCTGTCCCTCTCTGTCTCCCCTCTTCCCCCCCACCTCACCCCATATTCCTCGGTAGCAGTCGTTTCCTATTAACCAGGGCCTGGGCTCCAGCCCGGGTCTGAGCTATGCTCCCTACCTGACCCACATGACCCACAGCATGGGCATGATGCCCACCGAGATGCTCCAGCCCAGCACCCAGAGTATCATCGTTCCCGGCAGCCCTCCCTGCTCCATGCAGAGCTCCTCTTCCAACCAGAAGCTGCTACGCACGGACAAGCTGGAGGTACACCACCACTAACCAATAACAATACTAGATGTCCTAGTATATTAGCAGTTAGGAGACATCACCAACTAACCAATAACAATACCAGGAGTTAGGAGAACCGGCCTCTGGGCGGTCACAATACAAGGAATCAAGAGAGTTTGCCCTACGAGGTGTTGGGAAAGCCTCTCCATAATTATTATCTCACGACATCATCCTTACCCACCTAGGTTGAGGTAGAAGTTACCCCTTTTAACCCTTGTCTTATTTTTACCTAGTCCTAACCTCACCCATCAGAGAGAACATTTTATATTTTACATTCTCCCTTTCCACACACCTTGACGTTGAAAGAATAGAGGACTTTAAGAACTTGAGCGCTGGCCAACAGACCTCACCATTGTTTAAATCTACTTAAGATAGATGAGGTTATTTCAATGGGGGTGGTTTTTGTTCATACAACAACTAAGCACCCAGGCCATTGTGTCGTAATGAAAACAAAGAATAGCCTTGGAAGGATGGCAAGCAAAGACGGGCCTCGGAGTGTAGGTGTATTGTGTGTTTATCTCAAAGTGCCGTCACTTAGCAACAGAGCCATGTGGTTGCTAATGAGAGGCCGTGTTCCACTGAGGAATGGGGACACTCCCCACGCTAAGTGAGACTGTTTACCTCCTTCTGCGGTGTTTGTAGAGGGGCTGTGTGTGTTCTTTGTGTGTCTTTGCGTGTGTGTGGATTTGATTGTGTGTTTGCGTGTACATGTGTGTGCGTGTTCTCCCCACACTTAGTGAGTGTGCGGTGTTGTTTTACATCCCAGGCTGTGAGTGAAGCCCCCTGTGATTGACTACGCCCAGGCTCTGAATAGATAAACACATCAATCTGTTCATTATTCAGTCTATAGTTATAAACCCAATGATAAGTTGTTATGTTATTGGCATGTGTATTATATTGTATGATATATTAAACCAATATTTGTGTGTGTCTGTCTGTGTGTGTGTGTGTTTGTCCGTGTGCACCCCACCCTCCTTCCCAGGTGTGCCGGGAGTTCCAGCGGGGCAACTGCGCGCGTGGCGAGACGGACTGCCGCTTCGCTCACCCCAGCGACAGCCCTATGATTGACACCAGCGACAACACGGTGACCGTGTGCATGGACTACATCAAGTCACGCTGCTCCCGGGAGAAGTGCAAGTACTTCCACCCGCCGGCCCATCTGCAGGCCAAGATCAAGGCTGCGCAGCATCAGGCCAACCAGACAGCCGTGGCCGCACAAGCCGCCGCCATGGTAAGACCCCCCTCACAGCCTGTAGTGTAGAGTAGTGTGCACCTCACAGCACACACACTAGAGTAGGGTGGCAAAAAATCTGCTAACATTTCCAAATTCCCTGGTTTGTCGAAATCCTGGTTGAAATATTCCTGAAATCAGGAGGGAATCCTTGAACCGTAATTTCTGGAAAACCTGGGACTTTTGGGAAAATTACAAGACTTTTGTAGCCCCAGCAATGTCAGACAGCACACCTGACAAAGGGCCAGATCAAGAAATATAATTTCTAATGTTTATAATATGTAATCAACTATAGACGATTAGTTTGGTAAAGTACACAAACTTAAATCTTCAAAATTCTACTTTACACATCTACAAAAGAACACAAGTACATGAAATGTGGAGCACTGCTTTATTTTTCCATACAGTTGATATACCATCTTCCTAGTATACAATTATGGACACTTTTATACAATTCACGGAAATGTGACCACTCAACCCACACTCAGGTCATTGTATAGGCTTTATAGTTATCAGGCTTTAGAGAAGGTAAAGTGAATGTATAACACGACCACAACAGTCTATGCTTGCGTCCCAAATGGTACCCTATTCCCTATATAGTGCACTAATTTTGACCAGGGCCCATCCCAAATGGATTCTATTCCCTATATAGTGCACTAATTTTGACCAGGGCCCATCCCAAATGGTTTCTATTCCCTATATACTGCACTACTTTTGACCAGAGCCCTCTGTTCAAAAGTAGTGCACTATAAGGGATTAGAGTGTCATTTGGGACATAGTCTTTCCCATAGTATAGCTTCAGGCTAGGAGCTTTTTTTCCCACCCTTGATCATCCATACAAAGACGATGCCCACCCTCCTCTCAATGATAAGTGTAGAGCTCTGCAGATTAGTACAAATTGAATCAAGAGAGATGGATGAGAATGCGAGGCCATTGTTCCACTCCCTCATTATTGGACCCTCCCCCTTCACTAAGGCAGGCAGAGGCAGGCAGGAGCAGGTTTTGGCAATAGGACTTTCACTTGGCTGTGACCCTCCCTCCCCTCTCACTCTACTTCGTGTCCATATTGGTCCGAGTCAGTGGCTGTTGAATGGGTGAACATGGCTCTGTCTTGCCCGCTGTCACTCACACTGTGCTGTCACTGCTCTCGCGCTGCTGTCTGATTCCATGGCATCGTCCAGCATGCTTTTCGTCTCATCAGCTTGCTCGTCCATCGCTGCTTGCTCTAAAAACACAACCACACCTCCACTGATACTGGGTGAAAAGATGACCCGAGCACAGTTATGGTTGAAAAGAAAAAGGACCTAAACAATAGGAAAACACAAGTCATCCAGTGCTGAAGCCATGATTATGAGTTTGACAACTCGCGCTCTGTTTCCTTAAGCTGGCGTGACCTGAGATAAAATATTGGGGCGACAGGGCTTATGGTTTACCGGAGGACAGAGAGCTTTTTAGTCAGCTCTATGGGAGCATTTCCCCCACTGCAATTATCTCAATAAATGTATCATGTACTATAAAGCCATTACAATGTATTGACACAAGGTACAGTAAGTTACATTCTGTTTTAGTTTTTTACAAAGGAGAACTTATGTATATTTATCAATTCTATGACAGGATAGGAGCAGGAGCAAAAACGGAATCCCTGCTGAAGGGGGAAGCATATGGTTCCAGAAGCGAGAGGATTAACCTCTTGACCAGACTCTTGTCCTAAGTTAGATACAGTTACAGGCACTGAAAAGTTGTACCATAGTACAGTTTGTTGTGACAAACTATCAAAAGGAGTCAGAGTGCCATGTTGCTCATGCATTGTGTAATTTTCTAGTGCCCGGAGCTGTACCAACAATACATGTATCATGAGCGTACATTCCCCAAGGATTTGGTCATCTGGAAATATGCCCCAGACAGAACCAAGTTTATAGTACATAAGATTATAAACAACAGGTCGAGGTGGTTGAGTTTTACGCTATGCAGTTACACTGAGGTGTCATTTGATTTCATTTTGCTCCATTTTGTCTTCATAGCCTGTCGTGTCCCAAGTTGAATGCTGCCATCTTTGCTCCCCCTTAATTAAAACAGAACATTTCTACCCCCTCCTCCGTTTGCTTCCATTAACCATAACATTTCAGTCTGAATCTAACACCGAATCTGAGGTGTATTCATTTGGAATGATGGTAACACTTTATAAAATACCTAATACCCTTTATAAAAGGTACTGTAATGTAAAGTGTTAACAAAAAATCATAGTTTTATCCTACACGTAAAGGAAAGGCTTGTGCATGGTCTCGTTATCATAAGTGCCTTGGTTGTCCCATCGATGTTTGCTGTTTCCTTTGTGCAATGTCATCGATTTGGTTTCATTCAGAAGGCTTGCAAACAAACGCCATTTTTTAAAATCTTCTTTAAATGTTATTGCATTGAGCAAATATCTATTTTTCTTTTACTGTAGAAACCAAGAGGAATGTAGAATAAACAGAGCTCCACATTCTGTGATGACTTTCCTAATAACCGATATTGTTACAATTCACATTTTGACTTTCACCTCTCCAAAGTTGCCCATTAACCACACACTAACAAGTTACACATTTGGGTTCACTCATGTATTAGTGCAGTTATGGAAAAAAAATAATAGTTTTGCTTTTACCACCTAAATCAGCATTTTTCTACCCCGTGACTGAAATGGATGTGACCGACCAGCTGCCAAAACATTGTCCTTTCTACCATTGTCTGCCATAGGGCATCTTCTATCAAACCATTGGTCATAATGGCCTCCATAAAATGTGCATTGGTTCCAAATTGAACTGCTTTTATTGTAAAAGCAAATAATTCCAATCGACAAGACATGTGGTCCTTCATTGTCCAATCAACAATACTTTTGATTCTCCATTGTCCATTGAGCTGAAAACTCTCACTTGCTGAGAACATCTAGTCCCTAGTAGCCCATTCCCTTAGCCCCTTATCTTGTTTTTGTTTTCCCAGATCTAAAAGGACAGGATAGGTTGAAGCGACGGTGATGGTTCCATCCTAGCCCTCTAATATGTTTGCTTTCACCTATCCAGTCCTTTCAGCTCTATGAACACAATTGTAAGGGCTAGAGCAAAGACTCTGGTTTTTCGGTGAAAAATGTATGTTGTGCTCACATCCTATTCTGTCATGGTGGCCAGTCACACCAAAGCACCAAAAACAGAGCCAACAATATTCCATACAGCAGATAGTGTGTTTACAGAAGAGGCCGAATCCTACCTTTTTAGATCTGCGAACATAACTCAAACTTTCACGTAAATCACGATGTCAAAGGGAGGTTTGTGAAAAATATTTACTTATGCGCACAGATCTCAAGTTAGGATTTGGCCCAACTGAATGTCGATTGTGTTTATATCAATAATACCCCCCAAGATATTTTGATACATTGATTGATTAGATAGCTGATTTACTTGTAAAAGAAGTAGCTAGCTTTACAGAACTAATAACTGCTATCCAAATAATTTGTTTACTTCATAAGTACATTTGTAAATCTTTGTATTTCTTAAACTTTTTAACCAAAGGTATAGTAGATGCTTTTTTTGCTTTCGTACTAATTCAGAACTTTAGCGATACGTTTCTTTAAACAAACAAACAATTTTTTGTTTATGTGCATGCCTATTGTTTTGTACGTGGTATACTGCATTCAGATTATTTTGTTTTGTTTTTCCTTCTCACCTATCCACAATGCAATGCTGTCCCCCATGACGCACCTCTGCTTGCTGTTACCTGTATGTTAATACGCTTGACTCCCATTGGCCCACTGCCATCATGTGCTCGCTGCCTGCTATTTAAAGACTCAGTCGACTGCCAAAGCAATGAAGCGACCCCTCGAGGCAACTGTAGAACTGGTACTTTGACCTTTCACCTTTTGCTTTGCATGTAGCTTCTTTAATGTACTGTAGCAACTCACAATAATTTTAATTTGGCTTTTTGCTGTTTTAAATGCCCAAGTATTTGTATTATGCAATTAATATCCACCAATATGATTCGTGTAGTTATTATTTTAGTATGCTTTACATTGATTGATCGTATAACAACAATGAGAATGTTAATTCCCAAGTATCAATTTGTTTGTTACTGTACTGTAAATCATTGTTTTATAATTGCCTTGCTAGATATTGTGTGTAGTTCCTTCATTGTCCCCATGTGGTTATTTAAACCTAAGTTGCCATTGTGACTTCTCTGTTGTAACTTTGTGCTGTTTTGTAGCTAGTCGCCACAAAAGACCCCGAGCAGCAGGGTGATTTCTCGTGTTATAGTGTAGAGAATAGTCATGTGAATGTAGTCATTTTTGAGGCCTCCGCCTCGTTGTATCTCACGTCTCCTCGTCCCTCCCGTACAGGCGTTCCCCCACGGCTGCCTGCAGCCCCTACCAAAGAGACCAGCGCTTGAGAAGAGCAACGGGGCCAGCTCGCTCTTTCACCCCAGTATGTTGCACTACCAGCAGGCCTTGGCCAACGCACAGCTGCAGCAGCAGACGGCTTTCTGTGGCTTTCCCACAGGTAGGGGGTACACCCGCCCGCAACACATGTTCATGCACACAGACACACACATTAGTATGTAGGCACACACACCTATACACAATTTATGTACACACACACACGTTTGTACACACTCTTGTACACAGATACACACCCATGTAGCATGTAGACACACACTGGATAGAGCTTCCCCAACTTTCCTTTTCCCCATTAAAAGCATCAAAGGGCAAAATTCAAGTATATAACCCTTAAAAGGTTTCACCAGGTGAGCTTGTGAGGAAATAAGATATTCCCCATATTTTCTCCAAAAGTTTGAGGCCAGTCTCTCTTTAAACCAACAGAGTGATCAAGCGCTTTTCCTCAAGTGGAAATCAAGTTGCTATGGGCCCTGTTCAAAATAATGCAGTGCACTATATAGGGGATAGGATGCCATTCGGAATGCAGCCACGGTATGCTCGCGTCTCATATAAATGTGTAATTGCAGCCAGGTGCCAGGACAAGGTAAAGGCATGGATATCCTTTGATCACAGCGGTAAAACTCTTTTGTGGCTGATGATGGGATACATTGCTGTATGATTATATTAAGTACACTAGGCATTTTAAGGCCTACTTATAAAACGTCAGACTTCCAGTCTTTGCACTAAGCTTGCGCTAATGCCAGTTGCAATTGGCTCTCAAAACTACCTCCTATCTTCCTTCATACTGGATGCAGAGTCATACACATGGTATCCACGAGTTCATCTGACTCTGGAGAAGTAGATAAAGGTATTCATTGCCAAAATCCTAAGCCTCTTGTGGATGAGACTACCTTCCCTAACCCTCTATCCCTCCCTAACTACTCCTTTCTTTAGTGTCCAAATCAAAGTGTATTTGTCACGTGTGCCGAATACAACAGGTGTAGACCTTACAGTGAAATGCTTACTTACAGGCTCTAACCAATAGTGCAAAAAAAGGTATTAGGTGAATAGGTGAGTAAAGAAATAAAAACAACAGTAAAAAGACAGTGAATAACAGTAGCGAGGCTATATACAGACACCGGTTAGTCAGGCTGATTGAGGTAGTATGTACATGTAGATATGGTTAAAGTGTTTTTATCCTCCATGGCTTTTATACCCTTCCTTTCCTAGTGTAGGAAGCTTGTTCAGAATGCTGTGTACACACCACACATGAGTTCAATTAATATCGGTTTCTCTATGAAAACTCTAGCTGTGCTTTATTGAACCAAAAGTGCAAACCCTGCCCATCTGGCACTCCAGATCCAATGCATAAAGTCATTTGAAAGAAGACTTACTATTTGAACTCAGGTCTGATTCGTTCTCACTGCATGGTCCAAGCATCCAGCCCTTAACCTTCCCTAGCCTGATCCCAGAAATGTGTGTGCTGTCTTGCCAGCTCCTATTGCCATTGTCACGCCATGTGTCTGCTGTGACAGAGACCATAGGAGTTGGCAAGATGGCACACACATCTGCTATCTGAGGCTAATTAACCTCTGACACGTGTGACCTTACCTTCCCACCCCCTCCAGAACATATTTTTTTATGATTTATTTGCAGACCAGACATTATTTTTAATGTAACCTTTATTTAACTAGGCAAGTCATTTAAGAACAAATTCATAATTAAAATGACGGCCAATTGTGCGCCGCCCAATCACGGCCGGATGTGATACAGCCTGGATGTGTAGCATAAAGTATGGCATAAGACTACAAATGGAGTCAAACTGCACAGTCCAGTTATACCAATTGCAGGCTTGTGAAATTTGTTTAAAGGCATGTTGTTTATATAGCAACTACCAAAATCTCCAGCCTGGTCCCAGATCTGCTTGTGCTCTCTTGCCGGCTCCTATGGTCAATGGCATGCCATACGGTACAAACCGATTTGGGACCAGGCTACCACCAAAATCTCTGTCTTTCTTCTCTAACATGTTTTTCTCCTTCCCTTATTAACCCTCTGTTCACTCTTTTCCACTGCATGATCACACAGGGTCAGTCTTGTGCATGACTCCTGCTAGCAGCCTTGGTAGGTTCCTTCCTTTCCCCTTTTCATTCTCTCACATATTAATTTAAAGGTTTAGCGTGAATTTGCCCCTAGACTTTGATCTTGGGTCCCCACTAATGTTTAAGGTTGGGATTGGGGGAGGAGAAGCTGATCCTAGATC
The DNA here is from genome assembly GCF_018296145.1 of Oncorhynchus tshawytscha. Lineage (NCBI taxonomy): Eukaryota > Metazoa > Chordata > Actinopteri > Salmoniformes > Salmonidae > Oncorhynchus > Oncorhynchus tshawytscha. Next base: position 13,360,771 of record NC_056435.1, read on the forward strand.
TGTACCTAGGGGAAACTTCACCATGGAGCCCCTTTAAATTGGGGGGAGAGTGGGAACAGGCTGGGAGATGTAAGCACTTACAGGTGACACAAAGTTTGTGGATGTTGTGACACAGTGAGTGGCACGGTTGTAGAACATTGGGCTAGAGTGCATGATTGATTGATTTTACTGAAAAGCGCCACAAAGTGCTGCAAAGTCCTACATGGCAATTTGAGCTCCCCGGTAAGAGATGATAGCTACTTACTGTCTTATACCCTAATTATGAAATGTGAAGTGTTATTCTTAACATTATTAGTATATATGGAAAAAAATGCATTCCAAATGAATTGTTTGTTGAAAAGTAGATATTGTATTGTTTACTGTGCTGTGTTGATCCCAGAGAAAAATAGAAAGAGGGTGAACACAATTGGTAGTAAAGCTCTCGATCTTGATGGGGCTCTAATTGTTTTCTAGTTAATCTCAATCTTATAATATCACTCATCATATCTCACTCAGTCCTCTGGGAACAACTAATTGTCGGGACAAATTTCCTTGATTGTAATTCAGGTTTTTCTCTTCTTTTTTTTTTCTCCCATGCTTTCTCTCGCTTTTGCATTGTGATGTGCACGCCTTCCGCTGGGCTAACCTAACTATGGCTCGCCCCTCTCTGTAATATGCGTCATGCCCAAAAACAACAACGACCCCAAAAAAATCAACACGCGTTGCCATGGTTACCACACTGCCTCCACTGCCAACCTGTTCATTGCTTCCATGGTCCCCCCTTCCTGAAAAAGTACCCATGATGTACAGTGCTGCGCCTGCTACTATCTCTGCAACAACAACTCCTGCCACAAGTGTCCCCTACGCAGCAGCAGCGCCAGCCAATCAGGTTTGCTCAGTTTAAAGCTTTCTTTCATACAGTCCCAGAGCTCTAAATAAGTGCTTGACAACCGTAGTCCATAGAGCTGATCTACTATCATTTCAATTCAAGTAGTCAATTTCTTATTTTACTTCTATGACTGCAGAAGAGTTGACTACTTCAAAATGGCGAAAGCCCTCACTGGCGCTGCCTATGTTAAAACAGGTTTTGGGCCAAGTGTGCCCTCTATCCAACTCTATGGCTGAGCCCAACCTCAACATCCTTCAATTAAATTCAAACTTTATTGTCCCAACAGGGAAACTCATTCCTGCTCTAGTCTAGTCTGCTACTGTGGTATATTTCAATGTCTGCCACAGGTGTCAGAATGTGTTGGCTTTTATTTCAGAGGACTGCTGTACGTTTTGTACAAGTATATATTTAATCATTTATTGGCTGTGTCACACAATGACCCAGTGAAGCACTTATTCAGAGCTCTCACATTTGCAAATAATAGTTGTCTTGTGTTGCATTAGATCCTAGTTTTTGTTTTGCATGGATGTTGTTTTTCATCCACTTTGATGTCAAGTTTCCCTCTTCACCTGCGTTAGAAACATCACCTGTATGTTTCGTGACGCACGCACATACACTTTTTTTTCCACCTAAAAAAAGCCTAGCCACTCCATCTCCATCCACCATGTTGGCTCCACCATGTTGACTCCCTCTTCGGCGATGGGTGAGGACGAAAGCCTTGAGGAAACTGTCGATCCAGGGTGGCCATCTCTGCTATATATTAGTGTTGCAGGAGACAGGACGATGTCTCCGGCCTAAAATGGCTCCAGATAAGCACAGTTACTAGCTAGACGCATGGCTCTGTGTCAGCAGGGGCCGGGAAGTTGCAATTGGGTGCGTAAGTCGGGTGACGCACACACACACACAACCCCGTTTAAACCTGACAATTACAGTGCACTGCCAGGTGGAGTGCCCGCAGCAAACAATCTCCCATTAACCCCACTTAGCAAGGCCTTGAGCGGTGGCCACGTTACAGGCTTGATGAGATTTGATTTACATCTCAGTGGTCAGTGAGCTTTCCCAGAAATGTATTGGACGGATGACGTCGATCCATGATCATCAAGACTTCCGGTTGCCGGTGAATCTTCATCATTTCACACTGTTCCCTCAAATTGGTTTATATTGAGAGACTCTCAGTATAGAAAGTGATGGTTTGTTTTCTGTTGGTTTCACATCATTATACATTCAATCCCAGGCTTTATTTGGTCAAAAAATGAACCAGAAAATGTACTTACACATCATATATTGCCATCAGAAAGTTTTTATACCCCTTGACTTATTCCTGAATTCAAAATGGATGAAAATGTTTTATATTTGTTTTTTGCTTTTTGAAAATGTAATACCAATATCTCCTTTACATAAGTATTCACACCCCTGCGTCAGTACTTTGTAGAAGCACCTTTGGCGGCGATTACAGCTTTGAGTCATCTTGGGTATGTACCCATCTTGCACATCTGGATTTGGAGGTTTTCTCCCATTCTTCCGTGCAGATTTTTTTCAAGGTCTCTTAAGTTAGTTGGGGAGTGACATTGAACAGCAATCTTCAAGTCTGGGCTTTGGCGGGCCACTCAAGGACTGAAGGAAGTCATAAAAAAAATCATGTTAAACACTTATTGCACACAGAGTGCAACTTATTATGTGACTTGTTAGGCACATGCTTTACTCCTGAACTTATTTAGGCATGCCATAACAAAGGGGTTGAATACTTACTGACTCAAGACATTTCATCGTTTCATTTTTTATTTTAAAAAATACAGAAAAACACAATTCCACATTGACATTATAGTGTACTGTGTGTAGGCCAGTGACCAAAAATCACAATTTAATACATTTTAAATTTAGGTTGTGATCACAAAATGTGGAAAAAGTCCAGGGGTGTAAATGCTTTCTGAAGGCTCTGAAACTTTAACATGTTAGACGCCTTTAATCAAGACTCTAGAATTTCAATTGATATTCTAAAAAATATTCTCTCTATACTGATTCTCCTCCCAGCATCTAGTCTGTATGACCAACCACGCTAATACTATTACTGGCACATGACTTATTATTGCTGCCTATGATGTTTTATTATTGTAGGTCTACTATTACGGATAGGTCTCTCCACCCTTTTCCTCAAAACTCAATAAGCAGCCTCACTTGCTATTTATCATTCATGACTAGCAATTTCCTTGATATTGTTCTGTTTTTGGACCATGACCAGGGAGAAATATGACTTTGCCCTTAAGGATTTTTAATGATTACCTTAGAAGCACACACCCATCGCCATTTTGTAGCCTCTCCATAGGGCATTCCAAATGGCACCCTATTCCCTACAGTGCACATAAAGCCGTTTGGGCCCTGATCAGTGATGTAGTGCACTATACTGGGAAAAGTGTTCCATATGGGGGACTAACCTGAATCACAAATCATCCCCTAGCCCCAATGCACTTGTGTAGATCTGAGCGGAGTGCATCTGTCTCTGTCACAGGAGCGGTCCAAACAAAAGACAATAATTCAATTGGAGAAAAAAAACTGGTAAATGGAATCAAATAAACCAAAACTTGTTTCTTACAAGTGTAGCATAGGTTGTGCACTCTGCAAACAATGTGTCCACTCTGACAATGAAAACGGAAAGACTGGAATAATGATTTTGAATGCATTAACAGAAATTACCATAACCAAAGTAACAAACTTTGTAGATAAGAAATTATAGGAATTAATGGTAAATGTACTACTGGTGATATACAGTACCAGTCAAAAGTTTGGACACACCTACTCATGCAAGGGCTTTTCTTTATTTGTACTATTTTCTATATTGTCGAATAATAGTGAAGTTATCAAAACTATATAAATAACACATATGAAAGTGAAAAAAAGTGTTAAACATATCAAAGCTTTGCACACTCTTGCCATTTTCTCAACCAGCTTCACCTGGAAAGCTTTTCCAACAGTCTTGAAAGAGTTCCCACATATGCTGAGCACTTGTTGACTGCTTTTCCTCCACTCTGCGGGCCAACTCATCTCAAACCAGCTCAATTGGGTTGAGGTCGGGTGATTGTGGAGGCCAGGTCATCTGATGCAGCACTCCATCACACAGCCTGGAGGTGTGTTGGGTCATTGTCCTGTTGAAAAGGAATGATAGTCCTACTAAGTGCAAACCAGATGGGATGGCGTATCGCTGCAGAATGCTGTGGTATCCATGAAGTGTGCTTGAATTCAAAGTAAACCACAGACAGTGTCACCAGTAAAGCACCTGCACACCATCACACCTCTCCCCCTGTGCTTCACGGTGGGAACCATACATGCAAAATCATCCATTCACCTACTCAGCATTTCACAAAACATGGCAGTTGGAACCAAAAATCTCACATTTGGACTCATCAGACCAAAGGACAGATTTCTTGGCCAAAGCAAGTCATTTCTACTTATTGGTGTCCTTTAGTAGTGGTTTCTTTGCAACAATTTCACCACGAAGGCCTGATTCACGGTCTCCTCTGAACAGTTGATGTTGAAATGTGTCTGTTTCTTGAATTCTGTAAAGCATTTATTTGAACTGCAATTTCTGAGGCTGGTAACTTTTAATGAACTTGTCCTCTGTAGCAGAGGTAAACTCTGAGTCTTCCTCTCCTTTGGCGGTCCTCATGGGAGCCAGTTTCATCATAGCGCTTGAAGAAACTTTCAAAGATCTTGAAATTTTCTGCATTGATTGACCTTCAAGCGCTATGATGTACTGTTGTTTCTCTTTGCTTATTTGAGCTGTTTTTGCCAAAGTATGGACTTGGTCTTTTACCAAATAGGGATATCTTCTGTATACCACCCCTACCTTGTCACAAAACAACTGATTGGCTCAAAAGCATTTAGAAGGAAAGACATTCCACAAATTGACTTAACAAGGTACACCTGTTAATTGAAATGCATTACAGGTGAATGACTACCTCATGAACCTGGTTGAGAGAATGCCAAGAGCGTGCAAAGCTGTAATCAAAGCAAAGGGTGGCTACTTTCAAGAATCTCAAATATAAAATATATTTTGATTTGTTAAACACTTTTTTTTTGGTTACTACATGATGTAGAATTTTCTACAATGTAGAAAATAGTCAAAATAAAGAAAAGCCCTTGAATTAGGTGTGTCCAAACTTTTTGACTGGTACTGTATGTAATGGAGAATTGTTATACACTAATAATCATATGCAAACAATTCACACAATCAAGTTATGAAATAATGAATGTGCACAAATTGGCGGGAGAGTCCACATTCTGGAGAGAGAAATGCATTGTGCATCTGGGCGCATGGTCAAACCGACATCTGCATTGGCCTTGGCCATGCAGCATTTACGTGGATACAGCCTCAGCAGAAGTCAGGGCATTCATACTTCTTGCGCTTCACGGAGCAGTGCAGAGCTGTTGTCAAGGAAGTGAGTTTTGTTTTCTGCAGGATGTACCGCCCCCACCTACCGTCAACCAATCATGTCAATGCGGAGCTATGCAGAGCCCTCCCGCATTGTTACAACATTTGGGAGGCGCATTGCGATCCAGTTTGGCCTCTGGATGCATCTGGAGGCTCCGCAGTTGCGTCACACTCTCCATATGAAGCCTTCGACCACATTTTCGGATCAAGCATAAATTGTTTTAAAGTCTAGGCCTCCACAATGGAATAGTTCAGAGGGGGCACAAATGTGTGTGTGTGTTTGTGTATGTATATATATATATATATATATATATAATTTGTTACTGCTCGACTAAAACAATCTGGGTCGACCAACAGCCTAACTACCAAACAATCGACATGTCGACTAATTGGCGTCAGCCCCACAGACAGTAGTCTTGATCATAAGTACCTGCAGGTCAAACCTCTCACTGCCCTGACACGGACGTGGGGGCTCCCTCTTCTGGCTGAATTGGGAAATACACCAAGATACAGTTGTGGGTTTTGTCACATTGGTTAGAAAAAGTAATTAGCGTAGACATTGGTTCACAAATTTGCAGGACGATTGTACAATATCCCCTTTGGGGCTGCTGTCTGCAATAAGGAGTTCTGTGCCATCATAGGCACAAAAAACAATCAAGTGTCACACACAACATCATCTGGTGTTGGCTTTTCTTTTATGGTGGGCCAGGCATCCACCCCTGACCTGTCATTTTCTTTCTTCCTGTTATTTCAATTCCGTAGCTGGTACAGCGCATCATTGTGGTCCTCTATGCATCCGCCAGCTCATCTACTGTCTGTCTGCTTTCTAACTGAGGCCTTTCACAGCCATGATAAGCCAATAATTTGCTCTCTGTGGTCCTGTCCAAAAACGACCCCTAGACCCTACCACCTAAACAGTGGATCTATTTTGTATATTTTTAAGAATTGGATAGGTTGTAGCTCAACCTTTTTCTCTGATGTTACTTACACCCATCTAGTATTCTTGGATCTACGGAAGTGCCTAGGGGGGTAGTGGCAAGGGGCTTGGATAGGGCCTCTGTCTGGGTAACCAGCAGTAAGTGACTAGGAGCCAACGGGACCTCACACAACATCAATATAACATTCAGCTTTTTGTTTTGTTTTATACATTTTTTTGCTCATAAGTCAAATGACTCCACTCGCGTCATTAAAATGACTTATTATGAGCTTGCAGGATCGACATTGCATACACATACACTATATATACAAAAGTATGGGCACACCCCTTCAAATGTGTGGATTTGGCTACTTCCGCCACACCCGTTGCTGACAAGTGTATAACATCGAGCACATAGCAATGTAATCTCCATAGACAAACATTGGAATTAGAATGGCCTTACTGAAGAGCTCAGTGACTTTCATAGGATGCCACCTTTCCAACAAGTCAGTTTGTCAAATTTCTGCCCTGCTAGAGTTGCCCCGATCAACTGTAAGTGCTGTTATTGTGAAGTGGAACATCTTGGAGCAACAACGGCTCAGCCGTGAGGTGGTTGGCTTCACAAGCTCACAGAACGGCATTGCCGAGTGCTCAAGCATGTAGCTTGTAAAAATCGTCTCTCCTCGGTTGCAACCGTCACTACCAAGTTCCAAACTGCCTCTGGAAGCAATGTCAGCACAAGAACTGTTAGTCTGGAGCTTCATGAAATGGGTTTCCATGGCCGAGCAGCCGCACACATGCCTAAGATCATCATGCACAATGCGAAGTGTCAGCTGGAGTGGTGTAACGCTCGCCGCCATTTGGACTGTGGAGAAGAGGAAACACGTTCTCTGGAGTAATGAATCACGCTTCACCATCTGGCAGTCTGACGGAGGAATCTGGGTTTGGTGGATGCCTGGAGAATGCTACCTTCCGAATGCATAGTGCCAACTGTAAAGTTTGGTGAGGATGAGGAATAATGGTCTGGGTCTGTTTTTCATGGTTCGGGCTAGGCCCCTTAGTTCCAGTGAAGGGAGATCTTAACGCTACAACATACAATGACATTCTAGACGATTCTGTGCTTCCAACTTTGTGGTGACAGTTTGGGGAAGGCTCTGTCCTGTTTCAGCATGACAATGCCCCCGTGCACAAAGTGAGGTCCATACAGAAATGGTTTGTCGATTGGTGTGGAAGAACTTGACTGGCCTGCACGCAGACCTGACGTCAAAGGGAGGGACCAACTCCATATTAATGCCCATGTTTTTGGAATGAGATGTTCGACTAGCAGGTGTCCACATACACTAGATGACAAAGTATGTTAGGGATTAGCTTTTTAGCCACCCTACAACGACAATCTGGCTCTTGTGCAATCTTTTCCTGGACTCCTTGCATCCTCTCTTCTCGCCTCCTTCTCAAAAGGCATTGGAGAAGGTCAGAGGGAACTTGGATCTTCTCCTCCAATATGGTTGAGAAGAAGGCGAGGGGATCAGATGTGAGGAATCACGGAAAGATTAAACGAGATGGAGCCAATCATTTGAAAAGGTATAGACAATGAACTGACGTTTTTGTTTTCCATTTTTATTTTTCTTCACCTCTCCCGCAGATTATCCTGAAGTAACTGTCAGGAAAGAAATGGAGTGTCAAGAAGCTGCACTACAAAGCCCAAAACAGCCCTTCTGTACATACTACCTTCCCCTCCCACTACAGCAACCTGCATGCTAAGAGTGTAATACTACCAATTAACCATAAGACTTGAGTGCTGGTGTAAGAAGATACACACAACAAAAAGATGTATATGTATTGCTAGGAAACTATTGCCATGAAAATTATGACAAAAAAATTATATGTACTGAACTACAAACACTTAGTGGAGAGATGGTGACGAGTTCATTTTAACTATTGTTTTCTCTGTTAAAGTAATATGGGTCCTTTATATTTTGTTTTCAAAACGGAACTTCGATCTGCACAAATGTTCACCCTTTGAAAACACCTTATTTGCACTATAAGAGAACTAGTGCTTATTGTCAAAAGTGCTTCATTGTTTTAAACAGGAGAGTCACAGAGAAGCCCTTGGTTGCAACTGGCGCTCCAGACCAAGCTAGAAGGGATTGTTTAACTTTTTGTTTGTTTTAATTCTTTTTTTAAAGACAAATGTTAGGGCAGACTATAGGCTTATGTTTACTCAATGACTGTCCTCTTAACAATGATTTGAATGTGCTCCCCCACCCCCCATCACCACCACCCCTTTAAAACGGTGTGGTATGCGCTCCATATGAACCACTTGCCAACATTTAATCTCTGGAAAACCAACGGCTTGCCAAACGAAAGTCATCGCGACTGACCGATTTGACGGACAGAAGCGATCGGAGTCGATCTGCAAGGGGACAGACGTGGAACAGCTTTGTGGCCAAAACGTGCAGTCGGGCCTCGTTTTTGTGCACATCCTGGGGGGGGAAATAACCTAGAATTTCAATTTCTTCTCATTTTGTTAAATTTTCAGTTTTAACTTTTGGATGGGTGCTGACATTGGCTTGTGGGTGTATTTGTGTGTATGTGGTTGGTTGGGTGGGAGCCTCAGAGGGGTCCGTGTTGGGGAGAGTTATACTGGCATCAGGGAGTGCTACTAGCCTATATGGCTCCGGTTTGTGTGCCAAGGGCTTAACGAAAGCTTGCGGGTGGCTGAGAGCATGTGGCGGGAGGGAGCCTCAGCCTGATGGGCCAAGCCATAGACATCTGCCAGCAGACTGGAACAGGCAGAGTAAGTCCACCAGCGGCCCCAAAGTCAAGACCACAAGGACAAGGCCTTTGGGGGAGTTAGGGGTGGGGCTAGAAGGAGGGATAAGGGTGAGATCGGCTAGGGGTGAAACAAGTGCTACGACTCAAAAAAAAAAAAAAAGAGAAAAAAAAAGGTGCATTCGAAGATGCTAGTCATCGTCGTGAGATGACTTGAAGTTTTTGACTGGAGGGCTATCTGTGACTGTCAGTCGTCACCCTGCTATCGCCGAGAATCCTGTTTCTATTTGAGAAAAACTGTAGAAGTGCCTAAAAATCCTTTAACTTTAAAACAACAAGCATCTGGAGAAACATACTTTGTCAAAGAAAAAATAGGAATATACAAAAGGATGGTTCAAGCAAAGTTCCCAAAAGTATGTTGACCTATTTAGAGAAAAGACTATTCACTTTTCATGCAGATGCCATGGTTAAAGCAGTACCCTAGTGTTATTGTAAACATATATTTAACACGACAAAAAGTAACTTTCTGAAAAGAAAGTATATAAACTAACCAAGATAGCTTGGTAGAATGTTTGATAAATATTTCATGATGTAATATTTTGTTCTTACCATAGGTTTTTAGTAGTTTACATTGGAAAAAGTGATTGAGAATACAGGAAATTGTGATGTGTGTGTGTAATGTATGTAACGTGTCTCATACTTTGAGAGTTTATATTCATGGTTGTAGCAGCAATGTATTCATGTTTATGTTTTATGATGTTAAGCATCAAGGTATGTGTGTCACCAGAACAATCTGTTATTTTATGCCATGATATAGTTAATAGTGTACTAGCATTGTTTTAAACCAACCTCCACGTTATTACCTAATATGTTTTATGAGATGTATGTATTTAGACTCTAAATCACATTTCTTGATCCTACACAACCAATTATTTACCTTGTATGTGTGTTCAACAAAAAAGATCAGAATCATGACATATTTTCATGGCGCTTGATCAACACAGACAATCCACAACGAGACACCTTTGGTTAAAAAAATAATATGGCACTGGTCTTAGAATGATTTTTTTTTCTTTCTTTTTGTTCACTGAGATTTTCTTCTATAAAGTTACAGTTTTAATGTAATTTTTGGTGTGGAAGGTGATCGAAGATATTTTTTGGTAATTTATCGTATTTTATTGTTTTGTCAAATGAGTCAGAATGATGTAACCTATTCTATTTTGAAATGAATGTAATTTATTGAGCTGTGCGTCCCAACAGGGTCTGGTCTCTTTAGTCAGCCAATGAGATGCAGATCAGGAGCAAGGGGGTGGAGTCTTAAGAAGCCACCAATAGAATGCTACTGGATCTCCCTTGCCTTGTCATCAACACAGTTCATCGCATTACAGTAATGAGCAAAGCTTTAGAATTGCTTATATTGTTCAACAAAAAAAAATAGAAAAGAAAAAAAGAATGTTAATTGTATAGGTGACATTTTACCCAAAAAATAATTTTAAAAATATGTACTTTTCACTCTAGTATTTCATAACAATATTAAGTTGTTGCTGTGGCAACATAAAGTTGCAATTACTAAAGTTCTGTATTTTTGTAAATTATCTAATCGTTAAGTTTACTTTTTTTCTAGAACACTGCACACATCACTAGATTGTAAAGCAGATTTCAACATTTCTTATTTGTCGTGATTATGACAATTTTCCTTAGCAGCCTCTATAAAGGTGTAACTTTAACACTTAAGATGTAATAGACAAAGTTACCAATGATATTTAGGATGAAATTATAAAAAATGATCTATTAATTGAATAGTTAAGATGTACAACTTTTCCCCTGAGAAAGGACCACTGGTTTCATGCACACCAATGGGAAAATATTTATGAATGTAGTTTAAATTGTTTATCATCAGTTAAGGATTGCACTTCTTTTGGTAAAATAAAACATTTCATTATTACCGATGGAAAATTTTATTAGGTATGGCAAAGTTACTATACACCAGTAATACAGTAATTCTGTATAATAGTCACTACCAGTTCGTATCACAGAAATAACCTTTGAACATCTTGCATGAGAAAAAAAAAGACAAGTTTTTATTAATAAACGATAACGTACTGAATGTTTCTAGTTATACCGAAAAACACAAAAAATAGTCTGCACATGAGACAAAAATTCAAATTGTCATCAAATGGGGTCATGGTTGTGCCCAAGAGAATGGAATTGTGCTGAGAAATGTAATTTATTTAAATGAAATGTGTTGACATTGACTGACTGATGATAAGAGTTAAATATATAAGCACTTGGGTCAGCTGAGCAGACACAGCTTATCCAAACACTTTGCCTTGTCGTTAGTCCATCAATGCTTAAGGTTTTATGTTCCAGCGCTGTTAAAAATAAACTTTTAAAGGCTGTAAACTGGTCTCTGCTGAACAGACTTTTTTTGTTTATATATATAATGCTAAAATGTAAACTTAAAACTATTTTTATTTATATACATAAATTAAATTGTTAGAAGTTTTTACTTTTTTGCATTTTTTAAAGGTGAGGCCAAAAGGATTGACTGCTGTACAGAAAGCTGTCTTGTGTTCTAAGCCCCGTTCGAATACTTTAACACACCCTTCCTTACTTACTTTCGGATCTAACATTATTTGGTAGGTGTAAGCAACAGTTCTATCACATAGCTTTCCCCAATCCGGCCATGTCAGATTAGGTATTTCTTCAAGGAAGGAAGGAGGAAGGAACGATGCATTTGTTAAAGTATTGGAACAGGGCCCTATTATGTCCTTGTAGAGAGCTTGATGATGAGGGCTGTGGCCAACATGCGATGCTGAATGGTCCCTAAAAGGACTGCCGCCAGGGTCGTATTCACTAGGAAGCAAACGTGCCGAAACAGAAGGGACTAACTGAACTTGTCCAATAAGAAACGCTTGTTTTCGTTTAACATTGCAAAACGTTTCGCTACAGTGTGCACTATTGAATATTACCCAGGTAATCAATTGACTGCTTTGCCATCAGAAATGCAGTATCCCATCTACTTTGCAAAAATATATATATAGAGAGTAAAAGACCCTCATTGGATTTTTAGTTTTGATGTAACCATTTTTCAGTTTTCTTTGTGCGTATAGTTTGTGCTATTTTATGTTACTATAGTCAAATGTTTTGGTTCCAGCAAGATAGTGTAAAATCTATTGAAATAAAGAAAAAATGGAAAGGATGTTTGTTGAAATGACCTTATTTATGTGAATAATGACTGTGATATGCGCTTGTCTTACTTACCTTAGTTGAATGCCCAGACTGTATGTCGCTCTGGAAATGTGTATGCTAATGGCCAAAATGTAAAAATGAATAATGCGCTTATGGATGTGGTGAATGACAGACATGCTACAACAGGGTTCCGCAACTGACGGTCCATGGGCCGAATTTGGCCCGCAGCTGATATTATGTGGCCCAACTTTTTCTAAGTAAAACATTTTATTTATGTTTTATTGTTGGACATAAGACTATAAAAATGACACAAATCAGCTCCAAGTGATTTACAATTTGGAAATATGTTCCAAAGTATCCCCACACATATAAGGTTTGAAATGACTGTTTTCGTCAAATATTATATCTGTTTGGGTTTCTTGTGGTCAATTTGCAGTCTACAAATGATTTGTAATTATGTTCCAGCCCCCTGACCATTCGCTCAGGAAAAAAATTGTCCCGCCGCTGAATGTAGTTGATGATCCCTGTGCCACAACATGCATGTTGCAGATCAATAGATACGAGGAACAGAAAAAAATACATTTCAGAATGCACAAGATACAGTAACTTTTTGTCCCCTCACTAAAGCACAAGTAAATAAATGCATTTCATGAAGCCCTTTTTACATCAGCAATTTGCTTCAAGTGTTACACGGTCTAGACCCCAAAGAGAAACCAATGCAGCAGAAGCGAAGGCACAGTGGCCAGCAAAAACTCCCAAATATCGAGGAACCTAGGGTGATTTTTATTTTATTGTATTTATCATTTATAGTTTACTTAAAGTTCTAAAGTTTGTCCTGTTGCTTAATTGACCAAGGAGCAGGACCATTTGAAATAACTGCCACTGTATTCCTGGGGTTCTCATTCAAACCTTGTGGTTCAAATCCATGTTCATTTATTTAAAAATGGGTATTATTCAAAAAAGTATAAATGTGATACAAAATCGGAATGTAAACCATCTAAGTTGGGTCAGTCTGAACGTCTCAGCGTTGGTTTGGTGTTGATAGCTTAAATGGTGAAAGAGGAGATGGGTTTAGAATTATTAGTATTATTTTACCATTAATGTATTGGGAGCTCATTTAATATTGTTGTAGTACAAAAAGTACACATGCTTTCAAAAACATTTTCTCCGGCCATTGGGTCAGTCTGTACATTTGGAAGTTGGTTTTGTGTTAATAGCTTTAGTTTGAACATTCTGACAGTTCTGTGGCAGTTCTTCCGCCATTGAAATGAATGGCTGTCCGTCTGCATGTCAACGTTGATTTGGGGTTTGTAGCATAAATGGTTCAAGAACAGTGGAGGATCCAACATGGAGGTGTGTATGGGCATTGGTAGTTTGGGTCTGTTGGTGGGAATACAACGCTTTGCTAGTGTGTTTTGAAGGTTTTTGGAGGTAGAAAAAAAAACTCATGCTATGACGCTTAGTTGGATACTCTGGATACAGAATTGTTTGAGCAGCTGAGGTAGATTGTATGGACAAAAACAAATGTTGCTTTTTCCATTTTGCAGTGCCTTCTCACTACATGATAGGTATAGTTCTGACATGACAATTTCACCTTACCTGCTCCAAGTAAGAACACCATCTAGAAAAAATGTAAGGAGAACCGCACACTCTAGGAGCTCAGATGCAATAATTGAATAACCTAATATCCAACGTTTCGACAGACAAGTGGTCTTCATCAGGGTATAATGACAAACACTGCAGGGTGACTAGTTTATATAGTGTCAAAGGACACACAGGTGTCTGTAATCATGGCCGGGTGTGGCCTGATCATTGGTTAATTCTCAGATGTAAAAAATAACATACCAAAAACATGAATGGATAGCATACGATCATAGATACAATTTGGCTACAAAGGCCTACAAACATTTACAATAGCAAAATCACAATAATGGCTTCAGATCAAAATCTACATTGAGACCGAAGGGTGCAAGGGTCTTTTAAATTAAAGATCCAGGCAGCCTCTCGTTTTAACAATAAATTGTTGAGGTCACCCGTTCTCCTTGGGAGGGTGACATGTTCAAAGCCGACGTAATGTAGGGACAAAATCGAGTTGTTTGCGTCCAAAAAGTGGGCCGCAACCGGATAAGTTGAGTTTTTGTACCTAATGGTGCTACGATGCTCCGAGATTCGTACTTTTAATTCGTGCTTTGTTTGACCCACACAAGTTTTATATCTAAGATTTAACCAATGATATCAGGACACGCCCGGCCATGATTACCAGTGATGACAATTTAGCAATTTTGTTGCTAGATTTAGCCACTTTTCAGACTACCCTGGCAACTTTGTTTTCAAACAGCACCTAGCAACAAATTTAGCTACTTAAAAAATGATTTGGAACTTTTAGCAACTTTTGAAAAGTGACCCAAATGCTCAAATGTATGCATTTTCCCTCTAAAAGACACAAATGGTTTTCTCTGTCACACACTCAGTCACAATACATATGCCTGGCTGCAAAAGTGCATTGTGAGTGACGTCAGCAGCAATATCAGCAACTTGCAAATCATTGTTGTCTCACGCAATGACATGACGTCATTTCGCAACTTTTAGCAACACATCAACCTGCCTCTTAACCTGAAAATTAGTTGGCAACACTGATGATTACAGACACCTGTGTGTCCTTTGACACGATATAAACCAGTCACGTTGCAGTGTTTGTCATTATACCCTGATGAAGACCGCTTGTCTGTCGGAAAGTTGGATATTAGGTTATTCAATTATTGCATCTGAGCTCCTAGAGTGTGCGGCTCTATTTACAATTTTTCAAGCCTAAATAGGTGTGTTTCTTTCACCTCAAGAAAACTATCTAGAACAATTATGGAGATTGCATATGACTAGTCTCACAGTTCCAGGCAAGAGAACATTCTAGACCATGTAAAATGTCACATCACCAGTTTCACAGCTCCAGGCAAGGGAACATTCTAGTCTAGGTATAGAGGTCGCATAACCACTTTCACAATTTTTACAATAGATCCATTATACTGGTGTAAAACGTTGTGATAATCAAGTAAGAACAGTACTGTAATCTGACACATTTGTTTGTATTACTGTGCAGCTTGTAGTAGGAACCAATATCATTTGATGAGGAAGGTATATCGCAATATCTTTATCTTTTGTCTTTGCAAACAGTCTATAACAACCGTCATGAGCACACAGTTTTTTCTTTGATGAAAAAACTCGGTATCTGTTACAATATAACATACACTGCTCAAAAAAATAAAGGGAACACTAAAATAACACACCCTAGATCTGAATGAATGAAATATTCTTATTAAATACTTTTTTCTTTACATAGTTGAATGTGCTGACAACAAAATCACACACAAATTATCAATGGAAATTAAATGTATCAACCCATGGAGGTCTGCATTTGGAGTCACACTCAAAATTAAAGTGGAAAACCACACTACAGGCTGATCCAACTTTGATGTAATGTCCTTCAAACAAGTCAAAATGAGGCTCAGTAGTGTGTGTGGCCTCCACGTGCCTGTATGACCTCCCTACAACGCCTGGGCATGCTCCTGATGAGGTGGCGGATGGTCTCCTGAGGGATCTCCTCCCAGACCTGGACTAAAGCATCCGCCAACTCCTGGACAGTCTGTGGTGCAACGTGGCGTTGGTGGATGGAGCGAGACATGATGTCCCAGATGTGCTCAATTGGATTGAGGTCTGGGGAACGGGCGGGCCAGTCCATAGCATCAATGCCTTCCTCTTGCAGGAACTGCTGACACACTCCAGCCACATGAGGTCTAGCATTGTCTTGCATTAGGAGGAACCCAGGGCCAACCGCACCAGCATATGGTCTCACAAGGGGTCTAAGGTTATCATCTCGGTACCTAATGGCAGTCAGGCTACCTCTGGCGAGCACATGGAGGGCTGTGCGGCTCCCCAAAGAAATGCCACCCCACACCATGACTGACCCACCGCCAAACCGGTCATGCTGGAGGATGTTGCAGGCAGCAGAACGTTCTCCACGGCGTCTCCAGACTCTGTAACGTCTGTCACGTGCTCAGTGTGAACCTGCTTTCATCTGTGAAGAGCACAGAGCGCCAGTGGCGAATTTGCCAATCTTGGTGTTCTCTGGCAAATGCCAAACGTCCTGCACGGTGTTGGGCTGTAAGCACAACCCCCACCTGTGGACGTCGGGCCCTCATACCACTCTCATGGAGTCTGTTTCTGACCGTTTGAGCAGACACATGCACATTTGTGGCCTGCTGGAGGTCATTTTGCAGGGCTCTGGCAGTGCTCCTCCTTGCACAAAGGCGGAACTAGCGGTCCTGCTGCTGGGTTGTTGCCCTCCTACGGCCTCCTCCACGTCTCCTGATGTACTGGCCTGTCTCCTGGTAGCGCCTCCATGCTCTGGACACTACGCTGACAGACACAGCTGACAGACCTTCTTGCATTGATGTGCCATCCTGGATGAGCTGCATTACCTGAGCCATTTGTGTGGGTTATAGACTCCGTCTCATGCTACCACTAGAGTGAAAGCACCGCCAGCATTCAAAAGTGACCAAAACATCAGCCAGGAAGCATAGGAACTGAGAAGTGGTCTGTGGTCACCACCTGCAGAACCACTCCTTTATTGGGGGTGTCTTGCTAATTGCCTATAATTTCCACCTGTTGTCTATTCCATTTGCACAACAGCATGTGAAATTTATTGTCAATCAGTGTTGCTTCCTAAGTGGACAGTTTGATTAGACAGAAGTGTGATTGACTTGGAGTTACATTGTGATGTTTAAGTGTTCCCTTTATTTTTTTGAGCAGTGTATATTGTTACTATGAAAACTCATGTATACAGAAATATATTTTGTGTAAGCAGACTTATATTTAACCGGGCAGAAAGTTTAGAAAAAATTATTTTATTAATTACTCAGATCGCTAGAGACACCATATGTTATGGCAAACAACTTGCATATGTCTTCTACCATTTAACAACTGTAATTTCATTTCTATTAAATATACCGAGAACAGAACTACCACAACGTTACTTTTGTACCTGCCAGCGGGATGGGAATAACACAGCCTTGGGATTGAAGTAACAGCTGGTGAGAAGTGCACAATATCTGTCTTATCTTCATGTTTCTGGTTTGTAATGCTTGTTACTTTAAACAAATGTACTATTAGACATAGTTTCATGTTTGTGTCAATTTGAATAATTATTGCTTATAGGTTCGTAATTTCTGAAAATGAACCATGGGTCAACATTGCAATGTTGCGCAGCCACAATATTTTGACATAAGGAAATTGACCACCAGAATCATAAAGATGTATATTTTAAACCACTAATCTGTTGATAAAAGCTTATGTGAGAAGATGATCCTA
The DNA here is from genome assembly GCF_018296145.1 of Oncorhynchus tshawytscha. Classification (NCBI taxonomy): domain Eukaryota; kingdom Metazoa; phylum Chordata; class Actinopteri; order Salmoniformes; family Salmonidae; genus Oncorhynchus; species Oncorhynchus tshawytscha. Next base: position 13,378,306 of record NC_056435.1, read on the forward strand.
CAAGTCAATTGATTAATGCATAATTCTAATGTCATATATAATTTTCAAACATTCAGTCACTTGTTGGTATTTTGCTAACATTATAAAAGCCATATGAACTAGAGGAGACAATGACCTGTTCTTAAACATTTTATTTTATTCAAGGTCATCAGTTCGGCACAGATTTCTACAGGAGAATTCCAGGCCATCCGTCTACTTTCGTCACAGATTTCTACAGGAGAATTCCAGGCCATCCGTCTACTTTCGTCACAGATTTCTACAGGAGAATTCCAGGCCATCCGTCTACTTTCGTCACAGATTTCTACAGGAGAATTCCAGGCCATCCGTCTACTTTCGTCACAGATTTCTACGGGAGAATTCCAGGCCATCCGTCTACTTTCGGCACAGATTTCTACGGGAGAATTCCAGGCCATCCGTCTACTTTCGGCACAGATTTCTACGGGAGAATTCCAGGCCATCCGTCTACTTTCGGCACAGATTTCTACAGGAGAATTCCAGGCCGTCCGTCTACTTTCGGCACAGATTTCTACAGGAGAATTCCAGGCCATCCGTCTACTTTCGGCACAGGTTTCTACAGGAGAATTCCAGGCCATCCGTCTACTTTCGGCACAGATTTCTACGGGAGAATTCCAGGCCATCCGTCTACTTTCGGCACAGATTTCTACGGGAGAATTCCAGGCCATCCGTCTACTTTCGGCACAGATTTCTACGGGAGAATTCCAGGCCATCCGTCTACTTTCGGCACAGATTTCTACAGGAGAATTCCAGGCCATCCGTCTACTTTCGGCACAGATTTCTACGGGAGAATTCCAGGCCATCCGTCTACTTTCGGCACAGATTTCTACAGGAGAATTCCAGTCCATCCGTCTGTGACCTGAAGCATAGCTGGTTCATGCAGCAAGACAATGACCCAAAACACACAAGTCTACATCAGAATGGCTGAAAAGCAACAAATGTAAAGTTGTGGAATGGCCGAGTCAAAGTCCAGACCTAAACCCGATTTGAGATGTTATGGGAATACCTAAAGAGAGCAATTCATGCTCAAAAACCTACAAATGTCACTGAGTTAAAGCAGTTCAGTGTTGAAGAGTGTGCCAAAAATCCCTCACGGCGATGTTACTGATCAACAACTACAGGAAGTGTTTGGTTGGAGTCATTGCAGCTAAAGGTGGCACAACCAGTTATTGAGTGAATGGAGGCAAATACTTTTTCACACAGAGGCAGTGGGTGTTGTATAACTTTGCTTACGAACTAAATCAAATCAAATTTTATTTGTCACATACACATGGTTAGCAGATGTTAATGGGAGTGTAGTGAAATGCTTGTGCTTCTAATTCCGACAATGCAGTAATAACCAACGAGTAATCTAACGTAACAATTTCACAACAACTACCTTATATACACAAGTGTAAAGGGATGAAGAATATGTACATAAAGATATATGAATGAGTGATTGTACAGAACGGCATAGGCAAGATGCAGTAGATGGTATCGAGTACAGTATATACATATGAGATGAGTAAAGGTAGGGTATGTAAACATATAAAAGTGGCATTGTTTAAAGTGGCTAGTGATACATGTATTACATAAAGATCGCAAGATTCAGTAGATGGTATAGAGTACAGTATATACATATGAGGTGAGTAATGTAGGTTATGTAAACATTATATTAAGTGGCATTGTTTAAAGTGGCTAGTGATACATTTTTTATATACATTTTTCCATTATTAAAGTGGCTGGAGTTGAGTCAGTATGTTGGCAGCAGCCACTCAATGTTAGTGGTGGCTGTTTAACTGTCTGATGGCCTTGAAATAGAAGCTGTTTTTCAGTCTCTCGGTCCCTGCTTTGATGCACCTGTACTGACCTCGCCTTCTGGATGTTAGCGGGGTGAACAGGCAGTGGCTCGGGTGGTTGTTGTCCTTGATGATCTTTATTGCCTTCCTGCGACATCGGGTGGTGTAGGTGTCCTGGAGGGCAGGTAGTTTGCCCCCGGTGATGCATTGTGCAGACCTCACTACCCTCTGGACAGCCTTACAGTTGTAGGCGGAGAAGTTGCCGTACCAGGCGGTGATACAGCCCAACAGCATGCTTTCGATTGTGCATCTGTAAACGTTTGTGAGGTTGAGGAGGCGCTGCTGCGCCTTCTTCACCACGCTGTCTGTGTGGGTGCACCAATTCAGTTTGTCCGTGATGTGTACGCCGAGGAACTTAAAACTTACTACCCTCTCCACTAATGTCCGGTCGATGTGGATAGGGGGGTGCTCCCTCTGCTGTTTCCTGAAGTCCACGATCATCAAACCCAAATCAAATGTATTTATCAGCTGATATCTCAAAGTGCTGTACAGAAACCCAGAATAAAACCCCAAACAGCAAGCAATGCAGGTGTAGAAGCACAGTGGCTAGGAAAAACTCCCTAGAAAGGCCAAAACCTAGGAAGAAACCTAGAGAGGAACCAGGCTACGAGGGGTGGCCAGTCCTCTTCTGGCTGTGCTAGTTGGAGATTGTAACAGAACATGGCCAAGATGTTCAAATGTTCATAAATGACCAGCATGGTCAAATAATAATAATCACAGTAGTTGTTGAGGGTGCAACAAGTCAGCACCTCAGGGGTAAATGTCAGTTGGCTTTTCATAGCCGATCATTCAGAGTATCTCTACCACTCCTGCTGTCTCTAGAGACTTGAAAACAGCAGGTCTGGGATAGGTCGCACTTCAGGTGAACAGGTCAGTGTTCCATAGTCGCAGGCAGAACAGTTGAAACTGGAGCAGCAGTACAGCCAGGTGGACTGGGGACAGCAAGGAGTCATCATGCCAGGTAGTCCTGAGGCATGGTCCTAGGGCTCAGGTCCTCACAAATGTTCTATGGGATTGAGGTCAGGGCTTTGTGATGGCCACTCCAATACCTTGACTTTGTTGTCCTGAAGCCATTTTGTCACAACTTTGGAAGTATGCTTAGAGTCATTGTCCATTTGGACCAAGACCCATTTGCGACCAAGCTTAAACTTCCTGACTCATGTCTTGAGATGTTGCTTCAATATATCCACATCATTTTCCTACCTCATGATGCCATCTATTTTGTGAAGTGCCCCAGCCCCTCCTGCAGCAAAGCACCCCCACAACATGATGCTGCCACCCCCGTGCTTCACGATTGGGATGGTGTTCTTCGGCTTGCAAGCCTTCCCCTTTTTCCTCCAAACATAATGATGGTCATTATGGCCAAACAGTTCTGTTTTTGATTCATCAGACCAGAGGACATTTCTCCAAAAAGAAGGACATTTGTCCCCATGTGCAGTTGCAAACCGTAATCTGGCTTTTTTATGGCGGTTTTGGAGCAGCGGCTTCTTCCTTGCTGAGTGGCCTTTCAGGTTATGTTGATATAGGACTAGTTTTATTGTGGATATAGATCATTTTGTACCTGTTTCCCCCAGCATCTTCACAAGGTCCTTTGCTGTTATTCAGGGATTGATTTGCACTTTTCGCACCAAAGTACATTCATCTCTAGGAGACAGAACGCGTCTTCTCTTCCTGAGCGCTATGACGGCTGCGTGGTCCCATGGTGTTTATACTTGCGTACTATTGTTTGTACAGATAAACGTGGTACCTTCAGGCGTTTGGAAATTGCTCCCAAGGATGAACCAGACTTGTGGAGGTCTACAATTTCTTTTCTGAGGTCTTGGCTGATTTCTTTTGATTTTCCCATGATGTCAAGCAAAGAGGCACTGAGTTTGAAGGTAGGCCTTGAAATACATCCACAGGTACACCTCCAATTGAATCAAATGTTGCAAATTAGCCTATCAAAAGCTTCTAAAGCCATGGCATTGTTTTTGGAATTTTCCAAGCTGTTTAAAGGCACTGTCAACTTAGTGTATGTAAACTTCTGACGCACTGGAATTGTGATACAGTGAATTCTAAATGAAATAATCTGTCTGTAAACAATTGTTGGAAAAGTTACTTGTGTCATGCACAAAGTAGATGGAAACGGCAGATTTTTTTAATGGAATCTCTACATAGGCTTACAGAGGCCCATTATCAGCAACCATCACTCCTGTGTTCCAATGGCACATTGTGTTAGCTAATCCATGTTTATCATTTTAAAAGCCTAATTGATCATTAGAAAACTATTTTGCAATTATGTTAGCACAGCTGAAAACTGTTGTTCTGATTAAAGAAGCAATAAAACTGGCCTTCTTTAGACTAGTTGAGTATATGGAGCATCAGCATTTGTGGGTTCGATTACAGGCTCAAACAAAGCACTTTCTTCTGAAACTCGTCAGTCTATTCTTGTTCTGAGACATTAAGGCTATTCCATGCGAGAAATTGCCAAGAAACTGAAGATCTCGTACAAAGCTGTGTACTACTCCCTTCATAGAACAGCACAAATTGTCTCTAATCAGAATAGAAAGAGGAGTGGGAGGCCCCAGTGCACAACTGAGCAAGAGGACAAGTACATTAGAGTGCCTAGTTTGAGAAACAGAAGCCTCACAAGTCCTCAACCAGCCAATCAAATTGTCTTTCTTCTGAAACTCGTCAGTCTATTCTTGTTCTGAGAAATTAAGGCTATTCCAAGCGAGAAATTGTCAAGAAACTGAAGATCTCGTGCAACACTGTGTACTACTCCCTTCACAGAACAGCGCAAATTAGCTCCAACCAGAATAGAAAGAGGAGTGAGCAAGAGGACAAGGTTATTAGACGCCTCACAAGTCCTCAACTGGCAGCCTCATTAAATAGTACCCGCAAAACACCAATCTCAACGTCAACAGTGAAGAGGCGACTCCAGGATGCTGGCCTTCTAGGCAGAGTTCCTTTGTCCAATGTCTGTGTTCTTTTGCCCATCTTAATCTTTTGCTTTTATTGGCCAGTCTGAGATATAGCTTTTTCTTTTCAACTCTGCCTAGAAGGCCAGCATCCCAGAGTCGCCTCTTCGCTGTTGACGTTGAGACTGGTGTTTTGCAGGTACTATTTAATGAAGCTGCCGGTTGAGGACTTGTGAGGCATCTGTTTCTCAAAGTAGATTATTTACAAACTACATTTGTATACCTTTTTTTCACATTTATTTAACCATGTAGGCCAGTTGAGAACAAGTTCTCATTTACAACTGCGACCTGACCAAGATAAAGCAAAGCAAACCATTAATTTCTACTTGGCACAAAATAATCTGAAACATCAATTAAAAAAATTATGAAAGTTGGTTTTGTGTTAGTATCTTAAAGTGAGCCAAAGAAAATAAGTAAAAACAATGAGTACAGTATGTAAGAAATGTATCGTTTTTTTTCCTTCTGCAAGCACACTAATAAGAATGTAAGACATCTAGTGTCTTGTCTTCAGCAAGCACACTAAAAAGATTATGTAAGGGTGCTAGTGGCCTTGCTTTCAGCAAGCACATTAATGATTGCACAGCAAGCACATTAATGGCAAAGCAGAAAGGCACGCCCTTCTGGTCTGCTAAAGGTGACTATAAATGCACCTTCCCTTTCGGGCTTGTAGGCAACTGGAACTTGGAAACCATTGAATATAGTATAGTTAAGTCAATTCCAAACGATTCTCTAGACGAATAGCATAACTTCCTTAAAAACGCGGGTATAGTTCAGGACTAGCATACATAACGGTATCAAGCAAATGAGCGTTTTAGCGACAGATGTACTAACATTGCTTGCGCATCCTCTTGGACTGGGCTGTGGATGTTTGACACACACTTCAATTCGCACAAACGTTTTGATTGTCCAACTGCGTCTTTTTTTAATAACAAGTAAGTGAATAACCATGTTGTTTTGATTATAATTTTTAAAAAATGTAACTGGTTAAGAATACTTTTTGTAGTTGTTGTCCAGTTAGCAGATAATGGACCCTAATAGATATGTATGTAGTTGGTGCTGTATATTTAAGCAATAAGGCACGAGGTGGTGTGGCATATAGTCATTGTACAGTATATTGGTCAAGGGCCGTTCTTATGCACGATGCTGTAATGAACGCGATGGAAGACTGGAGAGCTGGTTTCAAGCGCAGGGCGCAGCAGGTGTTCATTGGAAAGGAACACAGGAGGAGGTCGGTAGATGGGTCCAGGGGCAGGCATAAGGTGGTCCAAAAAGGCAACAGTACAGGTGGGGAAACGGCTAGAGGCGGGCAAAAACGATCATACACGGGAGGAGTAAATTACGGGAAAACCCTGAATAGAAGTGTCACAAAACAAACAATACCTCACAATGATGGGGTGCAAAGAGGTGAACTAAATAGTGTGTGATAATGACATACAGGTTTGTGAACAGGTGATTGGGGTCTGGAGAGTGAGCTGCGTTCAGTGGATCTACGTGTTTGGGAGTAAGTTGGAAGCAGACGTTGCTGATGCAATGCTGAGTGCCTGAATACAACCCTTAACCATGGTAGATATTGGACATGTACCACAAACTCCAGAGGTGCCTTGTTGCTATCATAAACTGGTTACTAACGTAATTAGAACAGTAAGAATAAATGTTTTGTGATACCTGTGGTATGTCTGATAGAGCCTACCACAGCTTTTTTTATTTCCTTATTACTCATGGTATATTTGCATGGTATAGTTCAATGACTATAGTTCATTTTACAGGTTTTATTTGAGCTGCTTTTGAAACCAAAAGTCGAAATTAAAACAGTATTAATATTGTTGAAACTCGATTTTCATAATAGCAAACTGAAGCTAGGACTGATGGTCTGGTTAGCAAATAGCAAGTCTGTTTACTTGGTTACCACTACTGTAGCTTTCAAACTTGCTAGTTACTTCAGTGGATGTTTAACACAGAAATCATCTCGCTATTCATGTTGAATAAATTAGTCTATCAATTTGAACTAAGAAAGCTGCTAAATCATTCAGTTTACATCTAGCCTACATCTTGTCTAGGCTACTGTAATCTGAAATTAGGTGTAAACCTATCAGGGGCTATAGGCTAACTGCCTTTATCTAAGCAAACCATGGCAAAATTCAATTACAATCATAAACTCAGATTTTAATTTGTAGTCTATGCCTATTGAAATGACAAGTCGATCTCCCAAATGGGCCATTTATAACAAATTGTAGTCTTAACATCTGGCACATAATAACAGCACAATTGCCAGAAAATAGGCTAATACCCTGACTACACCGCTGGCATCGCATGTGCGAGCGTTGCAAAATAAATTTAGAAATCTAAGTTATTCAATTATTGCATCCACACTGCTCGTGCGCACCAACGAGCGTCTGCGCTTCCAATCTCTAAAATAGAAGTCAGTTCTATTTGTGATGCAGATCGCGTTGCAAGTCCAGCCTCTCCCATCTCCTCATTGGTTTATAGAAGCAGGTACCCAAGTGCCATCTCCTCATTGGTTATACCCACGTGGGTGACTGAAAGATGAACGAGGTCGGTGGCGGTAATGCACCTAATTTATGAAAGTTGTGCATTTCAGGTAAAATAACAACTTAATGTTTCTAATCCCAGGACAAATTAGCTAGCGATCCTAAGCATTTTTTGTTGTTGTAACTTTCCCATTGACAAAAATCCACAATTCACCCATCCAAAGAATGCATGGATCTGGGGCTTCTCTGAAATGCCACCAGATCCGTGATCGCACCCGCACTCAGCATGTTGTATAGAAAATTCCACCAGAGCCGTAGAATGGCCGAATTACCACAACGCCCAGCCTCCACAAACACCTTGAAAACTTGCTCTATACAGTAAAAGTTTTGTTCTGGAGGTTGTGGGAATGTTCCCTGATCATTGCACCAATCTTTCCTGAAGGTTCAAATGGATGGCTTTCTTAACATTCTTTGAACGTTCTCCTTTGGCTGTATTCAAGGTAGTGGGGAACGTTCGTGGAATGTTACAAAGTTAGAAACACTCTCTGAAGGTTACTGAGTTTGTAACATTCTGGGAATGTTCTCTGAAGATTACAAAGAAAGGAATTCGATAAATGTTCCCATAGATGGTTTTCTTAACTTTCTCATAAGGATGCATGAATAAAACTAAATATATTTAACATTTTATTTAGAAGATGTACACACACACACACACACCACGCAGGATTACACAATTAAATCTAAACAATTAACACATTTTTATAATTTCAACAATTCTTTATTGAAACAGGTTTGGCGAAATCTGTAACCTTATTGGCACACACATCATGAACACACAACCCACACACAGGCTTAGACCAATTACATATTAATAATTAACACATAATTTCAACAATTCATTTTTTCAAACAGGTTCAGAGAAATCTGCAATCTGATTGGCACACACACACACACACACACACACACACACACACACACACCAGATTACCCAATTGTCTGGACACCATCTATGGAACAGGGGAGTCGAGGGCTCACTACTCTACAACCTCCACTGCAACCTCTAAACAAAATCTACAATGGAATGGTTCAAAAATAAACATATCCAGGTGTTAAAGTCAAAGTCCAGACCTGAATCCAATTGAGAATCTGTGGAAAGAACTGAAAACTGCTGTTCACAAATGCTCTCCATCCAACCTCACTGAGCTCGAGCTGTTTTGCAAGGAGGAAGGGGAAAAAATTTCAGTCTCTCGATGTGCAAAACTGATAGACATACCCCAAGCGACTTACAGCTGTAATCGCAGCAAAAGGTGGCGCTACAAAGTATTAACTTAAGGGGGCTGAATAATTTTGCACGCCCAATTTTTCAGTTTTTGATTTGTTAAATTTTTTTGAAATATCCAATAAATGTCGTTCCACTTCATGATTGTGTCCCACTTGTTGTTGATTCTTCACAAAAAGATACAGTTTTATATCTTTATGTTTGAAGCCTGAAATGTGGCAAAAGGTCGCAAAGTTCAAGGGGGCCGAATACTTTCGCAAGGCACTGTACAGTGGGGAGAACAAATATTTGATACACTGACGATTTTGCAGGTTTTCCTACTTACAAAGCATGTAGAGGTCTGTAATTTTTATCATAGGTACACTGTAATTTTTATCATAGGTACACTGCGTAAGATGGAATCTAAAACAAAAATCCAGAAAATCACATTGTATGATTTTTAAGTAATTTATTTGCATTTTATTGCATGACATAAGTATTTGATCACCTACCAACCAGTAAGAATTCCGGCTCTCACAAACCTGTTAGTTTTTCTTTAAGAAGCCCTCCTGTTCTCCACTCATTACCTGTATTAACTGCACCTGTTTGAACTTGTTACCTGTATAAAAGACACCTAATCATACACTCAATCAAACAGACTCCAACCTCTCCACAATGGCAAAGAGCAGACATCTGTGTAAGGACATCAAGGATACAATTGTAGACCTGCACAAGGCTGGGATGGGCTACAGGACAATAGGCAAGCAGCTTGGTGAGAAGGCAACTGTTGGCGCAATTATTAGAAAATGGAAGAAGTTCAAGATGACGGTCAATCACCCTCGGTCTGGGGCTCCATGCAAGATCTCACCTCGTGGGGCATCAATGATCATGAGGAAGGTGAGGGATCAGCCCAGAACTACACGGCAGGACCTGGTCAATGACCTGAAGAGAGCTGGGACCACAGTCTCTCAAAGAAAACCATTAGTAACACACTACGCCGTGATGGATTAAAATCCTGCAGCGCACGCAAGGTTCCCCTGCTCAAGCCAGCACATGTCCAGGCCCGTCTGAAGTTTGACAATGACCATCTGGATGATCCAGAGGAGGAATGGGAGAAGGTCATGTGGTCTGATGAGACAAAAATAGAGCTTTTTGGTCTAAACTCCACTCGCCGTGTTTGGAGGAAGAAGGATGAGTACAACCCCAAGAACACCATCCCAACCGTGAAGCATGGAGGTGGAAACATCATTCTTTGGGATGCTTTTCTGCAAAGGGGACAGGACGACTGCACCATATTGAGGGGAGGATGGATGGGGCCATGTATTGCAAGATCTTGGCCAACAACCTCCTTCCCTCAGTAAGAGCATTGAAGATGGTCGTGGCTGGGTCTTCCAGCATGACAACGACCCGAAACACACAGCCAGGGCAACTAAGGAGTGGCTCCGTAAGAGCATCTCAAGGTCCTGAAGTGGCCTAGCCAGTGTCCAGACCTGAACCCAATAGAAAATCTTTGGAGGGAGCTGAACGTCCGTATTGCCCAGCGACAGCCCCAAAACCTGAAGGATCTGGAGAAGGTCTGTATGGAGGAGTGGGCCAAAATCCCTGCTGCAGTGTGTGCAAACCTGGTCAAGAATTACAAGAAACGTATGATCTCTGTAATTGAAAACACAGGTTTCTGTACCAAATATTGAGTTCTGCTTTTCTGATGTATCAAAATCTTATGTCATGCAATAAAATGCAAATGAATTACTTAAAAATCATACAATGTGATTTTCTGGATTTTTGTTTTAGATTCCGTCTCTCACAGTTTAAGTGTACCTATGATAAAAAATTACAGACCTCTACATGCTTTGTAAGTAGGAAAACCTGCAAAATAGTCAGTGTATCAAATACTTGTTCTCCCCACTATACCAGTTCCAATTCTGTCTCCTTGTGGCTAAAAAGTGGTGTGCTTGCAATTCATTTTCAGAACCATGAGGATCCTCTTCAGAGTCCAGAGCCACAGTAGATGGTCCCTTGTCATTGGCACTGCGTTGTTGATTGGCGTCCTCAGACTAGTGCACGTGAACCACACAGATGGGCGCCGGAACACTTCTCCCTCCGCCATACCACCACAGTCACAGTCCGCTGTGGATGTCTTCAAGTGCTCCCGGAATGACACCATGAACAACATTTCATCCTCTATTCCACCTACCCACCGCAACTTCCTCGTGTACAAACACTGCAGGACATTCTCCCGCCTGCTGTCTCCGACACCCTGTCAGAATGACCTCTTTCTCCTGCTGGCCGTTAAGTCCACAGCCATCCAGGTTGATCGCAGGTCTGCACTTCGGAACACATGGGGGAAGAAGGGATATGTTCAGGGTAAGAAGTTGAAACTATTGTTCCTAGTAGGTAAGTCTTCAGACACAATACAGGGTTACCCGCTGCAGCAGGTACTGGAGTGGGAGAGCAGACAGTTTGGGGACATCCTGCAGTGGGATTTTGACGACAGTTTTTTCAACCTGACCCTAAAGGAGATCCACTTCCTCAAATGGTTCCGCCTGGAGTGCCGCTGGGCACACTATGTGTTCAAAGGGGACGATGATGTTTTTGTTCACACCAGCAATCTGGTGGAATATGTTAAGGACAACAAGCCCTCCGAGCAACTGTATGCTGGGAACATCATGTCTGGCTATCCAGTCCAGGACAAACAAAGTAAATATTTCATACCAGGGGAGATGTACCCCAACAAGCCATATCCTCTATACGCTGGGGGTGGGGGCTACCTGATGTCAAATCAGACTGTGCTGAGTCTGGAAGTGGCAGCGTCCAGCATTGACCTGTTCCCCATTGATGATGTCTTTGTGGGCTTGTGCCTACAGAAGATGAACATCACGCTGACGCACCACTCTGGCTTCAAGACCTTTGGGCTCAAACAGGGGGTGACACACTTCAACCCCTGCATTTACAGGGAGCTCATGGTGGTGCACAAACTGAATCCCACAGAGATGTGGACAATGTGGTCTCTACTGCAGGACCCAAAGCTGCAATGCTTTAGATCAAGGACGTGAGACATCTGGCATTGTGTGTATATCATGATGTGCTTATCTGTCTCGCTACCTTAAATTGAGAATTCCTTTCATAGATAAATTATCCTTATGAATGGTCTAAAATTGCATACTTTCCTTTACCCAAAATAATATTTTAATGTATTCTGACATTTGGCTTCCCTTATCCTCTATGTTCAGATCAGCACAGACAGTGTAAGATCCATTTAAGAATACTGAGATGCATCTAGTGCCATTTGACACTTCCGATGAGGACGTTTGTAGAATGTTTCTAGGATTCTATAAGGTTGGAAAAGAGATATTGATGGGAAACTTTAAAAACAGGTAGTGGGTTACAGAGGTATTGATGGAAAACTTTAAAAACAGGTAGAGTGGGTTACAGAGGTATTGTTGGGAAACTTTAAAAACAGGTAGAGTGGGTTACAGAGGTATTGATGGGAAACTTTAAAAACAGAGTGGGTTACAGAGGTATTGATGGGAAACTTTAAAAACAGAGTGGGTTACAGAGGTATTGATGGGAAACTTTAAAAACAGGTAGAGTGGGTTACAGAGGTATTGATGGGAAACTTTAAAAACAGAGTGGGTTACAGAGGTATTGATGGGAAACTTTAAAAACAGGTAGAGTGGGTTACAGAGGTATTGATGGGAAACTTTAAAAACAGGTAGAGTGGGTTACAGAGGTATTGATGGGAAACTTTAAAAACAGGTAGAGTGGGTTACAGAGGTATTGATGGGAAACTTTAAAAACAGAGTGGGTTACAGAGGTATTGATGGGAAACTTTAAAAACAGGTAGAGTGGGTTACAGAGGTATTGATGGGAAACTTTAAAAACAGAGTGGGTTACAGAGGTATTGTTGGGAAACTTTAAAAACAGGTAGAGTGGGTTACAGAGGTATTGATGGGAAACTTTAAAAACAGAGTGGGTTACAGAGGTATTGATGGGAAACTTTAAAAACAGGTAGAGTGGGTTACAGAGGTATTGATGGGAAACTTTAAAAACAGAGTGGGTTACAGAGGTATTGATGGGAAACTTTAAAAACAGGTAGAGTGGGTTACAGAGGTATTGATGGGAAACTTTAAAAACAGAGTGGGTTACAGAGGTATTGTTGGGAAACTTTAAAAACAGGTAGAGTGGGTTACAGAGGTATTGATGGGAAACTTTAAAAACAGGTAGAGTGGGTTACAGAGGTATTGATGGGAAACTTTAAAAACAGGTAGAGTGGGTTACAGAGGTATTGATGGGAAACTTTAAAAACAGAGTGGGTTACAGAGGTATTGATGGGAAACTTTAAAAACAGAGTGGGTTACAGAGGTATTGATGGGAAACTTTAAAAACAGGTAGAGTGGGTTACAGAGGTATTGATGGGAAACTTTAAAAACAGGTAGAGTGGGTTACAGAGGTATTGATGGGAAACTTTAAAAACAGGTAGAGTGGGTTACAGAGGTATTGATGGGAAACTTTAAAAACAGGTAGAGTGGGTTACAGAGGTATTGTTGGGAAACATTAAAGCAGAACTGAACTCGGGAACTGACTTCTCTCGGCGTATGTGACATCGATATTAATCAGAAACCTTTTTTCCAGTACCAGAATTGACTAAAAAGCGCAAGTAGATTAATTTTGACCGTAAAGTCAGTATCTTCCTAAATAGAGGCATAAAGGCTATGTAATATAATAAGTGGTATATTAATACATCTTTTGATAGCTTCCAAAATATTTTTTAGAATGGTGGAGGAGTGCCAAGATCAGAGTATATGAGCGAGTTGAGTGGAAGGAACAAAAATGAATAATTTAGGCTATTTTATTAGCCTTTTATTTCAAGGCTATAGTCTACAAATAAATAAATGATGAAGCATTTGCAAGTCCAACACTCTAGACTGGCAGGAACATTAAGCGCCCAGCATTTAAACAACATTTTGTTGTATTAAATCATTTGAGTCTATAAATTGCGCATATAGGCTGTGACTTACTTATAATTAAATACAACTGAAATGAAAAATTCCTTATTAAATGCCTTGGAATTCACTTTAGAAAACACAAGTTTGGCCAGAGTCTGTGGCTTCAGCCTCCTCATGAGATGGTACCTAGAGAGCAGGCGAGCAGTGGAGTATACCCTCTATCTATGCACTTGTAGAGCCACTGGGGATGCTGAACACACTTTGGGCATAGCCACGGGACATAGGGGCGCTGAGGGTACTGCAGCGCCCTCTGAAAAAACAAATACAGGAGTGGTAAAGGCACAGTGCACTACTTTGTGAGAAAAAAAAAACAATACAAACAATAATAATACAAATACATTTTTATATTGTGATTTATTTCACAAAAGTAGTGCACTGGGCCTTTACTACTCCTATATTAGGACTGCAGCACAGGGATACTTTTGTTTTCTCTCAAAGCAGCACCCCCAAACATCTTCCTGCAGCTATGCCTTCAGGACAGTGGGCAGGAGTGCAAAGTTGTTTTTTTCTATTGGCAGGCCCAAAGGTTTTTAGGCAAAATAACCATATCAAAACGGAAGACTCCGTGAAAGATGTAATATGTCAAGATCAATGATTGCCTATTGTATAGATAAAAGAACAAAACATTTAAGAGTTCTGATTTGTTGCTTATAATTACTTTGCTACAATGACACACTTACCTAGCTACGCACCTCATTTCTTTCTGATAGCATACATACATACATACATACATACATACATACATACATACATACATACATACATACATACATACATACATACATACATACATACATACATACATACATACATACATACATACATACATACATACATACATACATACATACATACATAAATGTCTTTAAAAGGTTAATTTCACACGAGCTCCTGCACATGTTTTGAAACACATAATATATATATATATATTTTTTTTAAATGTATTTTCTATTTTTGTTACAGATATTTGACATTCAAAAAGTTATGTACAGAAACTCATCAGCATCATACCCTCTGTTTCCAGTATTTTATATGGTCATTTAAAGATGCAAACTTTGAAAGGCAAAAAAGAGAATGCTAGCAGACAGAGCATGTAAGACAGAGCACAAGCAGGCCACGCCACGACGATGAAGGGAAAATTGATGCAAGAAAGCATCAATGCTTAAATGTAGAACTGTTTCCATTGCCGCCTGACAAGAAAAGCCAAACGAGATGGTTTCTTGACACTTGGGGCTCTATTCAATCCGATCCGTGTTCAATGTTACAGCGTGATTGAAAGTTAAAGGCAATATTTCCACATTAGCGGAGACTACGTTCCCGGTAAACGCTGCATAACCGGCCCAATCGTAAATTACCTTTTACATTTCTGTGGCGCAATCTGTAACGCCTCAGCGACTAGATTTGGATTGAAATGAACCAGCAAATTATATGCATAACCATGGTAGCAATTGGGATGGGAACAGTTTTGAGATAATGGGAAAATGATTAGACCAAAGGTGAGTACACAACACTTCAATTCAAATCTATAAATATATATCTAAATATATATATATATTGAGGGGGAATAGGCGATGTCGTGCCCTCTTCACAACTGTCTTGGTGTGTTTGGACCAGGACAGTTTGTTGATGTAGATACCAAGGAACTTGAAGCTCTCAACCTGTTCCACTACAGCCCCGATGATGAGAATGGGGGCGGGCTCAGTCCTCCTTTTCCTGTAGTCCACAATCGTCTCCTTTGTCTTGATCACATTGAGGGAAAGGTTGTTATCCTGGCACCACACGGCCAGTCTCTGACCTCCTCCCTATAGACTGTCTCATTGTTGTCGGTGATCAGGCTTACCACTGTTGTGTCATCGGCATATTTAATGGTGTTGGAGTCGTGCTTTGCCATGCAGTCATGAGTGAACAGGGACTAAGCATGCACCCTGAGGGGCCCCTGTTTTGAGGATCAGCGTGGCAGATGTGTTGTTACCTACCCTTACCACCTGGGGGCGGCCCCTCAGGAAGTCCAGGATCCAGTTGCAGAGGGGGTGGAGGCCCACTTATTTTTGTGTTTTCTTTTCCTGTACATACTGAATTGTATTATTACTTCATCTGTAATAGGATAAAAATGATCAATTGTAGTTATGTACCTTTTTTAAAATGTTTTGTGGCACAGGTACAACAGGAATATACTGTACATGTGTGAAATAATGAGTCTGAAATATGATCTTAACGGAATATAACATTTTGATATTGTACCCGTAGCTCTTCAATGAACAAAAAAAACAACTAAATAAAGTCACAAAAAGAATGTCTGCCACTTAAATGTCTGAATATTGAATGTCTGAATACTTTTGAGAGCAATGAGCTATAACTGGGTCGCTACATGAAGAGTGCCTTTTCTGTACCGTTTTGGTATTTTAAGTAGAAATTGTGTACCAATATTTACATTTTTAAATTTAAATATTGACATTTTAAAAGCCTGTTATATTAAATAAGTGTTGTTTAATGTAGACCACGTGGAAGATTCAATACAGTGCATTCAGAAAGTATTCAGACCCCTTCCCTTTCTTCACATTTTGTTACGTTATTCTAAAATGTATTCATTCGTTTTTTCCCCCTCATCAATATACACACAATACCCAAAAATGACAAAACAAAAACGTTTTTATTTTTTTATTTAGCAAATGTATTCAAAATAAAAAAATGAAACACAAAATAAAAAACAGAAACAAGTGTTATGTTTGGGCAAATCCAACACATCACTGAGTACCACTCTTCACATTTTCAAGCATGGTGGTGGCTGAACCATGTTATGGGTATGCTTGTCATCGGCAAGGACTAGGGAGTTTTGTAGGATGAAAATAAACATAATAAAGCTAAGCACAGGCAAAATAACTATGCACAAAGCCAAGCATCAGCTGGAGTGGTGTAAAGCTCACCGCCATTGGACTCTGGAAACGCCTTCTCTGGAGTGATGCACCACCATCTGGCAGTCTGGACAAATCTGTGCTTGGAGGATGCCAGGAGAACACTACCTGCCCCAATGTATAGTGTCAACTGTAAAGTTTGATGGAGGAGAAATAATGGTCTGGGACTACTTTTCATGGTTTGGGCTGGGCCCCTTAGTTCCAATGATGGGAAATATTAACGCTACAGCATATAATAACATTCTAGACAATTCTGTGCTTCCAACTTTGTTGGGGAAGGCCCTTCCCTGTTTCCTCATGACAATTCCCCTGTGCACAAAGCGAGGTCCATACAGAAATGGTTTGTCGAGATCGGTGTGGAAGAACTTGACTGGCCTCCACAGATCTCTGACTTCAACCCCATCGAACACCTTTGGGATGAATTGGAATGTCGACTGCGAGCCAGGCCTAATCGCCCAACATCAGTGCCCGACCTCATTAATGCTCGTGGCTTGCAGTCGATGTAGCAATGTTAAAATATCTAGTGGAAAGCCTTCCCAGAAAAGTGGATGCTGTTATTTCAGCAAAGGGGGGTACCAACTCCATATTAATGCTCATGATTTTGGAATGAGATGTTCGATGCCATCTAGTGTATCTGTTGGCGCCAGACCCTATTGAGGAGAAGTGAGTATACCATTTGTGTGTGCATGAGAAGTGAAGCCCATCACAAAAGCCCAGATTATTCTCTTCCCAGCCACACCATCCACTCGTCATTAGTGGAATCTCCCTGTTTTGCATTTTCCCAATGTGGTCAATAAGATGGTTTTGATAGTCAGCTGTGTATGTACAGTATGTATCCATTTATTTTTCTTGATAGAAGGAATGCAAACTTGCTTTCCTTTCGCCATGCTTGTGTAACGGGGTGACTGACTGTTTGCCGGGAAGTCAGGCGCAGGAGAGCAGAGATGGGTGATAACAGGAGAACTTTAATATACACCCTGGCCCAAAGGCACAGGCGAGGCAGCACAAAGCACAACCACGGTAACAAGAACCGGATTAAACAAAACAAACAAACCTAGGTTTGAAACCTAGCGCAAGCCAGCCTGTAGCGTAACACCCTACACAAAGAACAATTCCACACACAGACATGGGGGAAACAGAGGGTAATGTACATTTAGTCTGATAAGGGAATGTGAACCAGGTGTGTGGGGAAAAACAAGACAAAACAAATGGAAAATGAAAGGTGGAGCGGCGATGGCTAGAAGACCGGTGACGTCGACCGCCGAACGCCGCCCGAACAAGGAGAGGGACCGACTTCAGCGGAAGTCATGACAGCTTGTAATCCTTCTCGCTCTGACATTTACATTCTGAGTGTAAATACATTACACACGCGCACTGGGTATTAGTTGGGTCGTTCCACCAATTAAATAGCCTACCTTTTGGGTAGTGCAACTTTGTAAAAAAAAAAATATGGTGAAAACTCGGGAGAAATGTTGGAGATAAGTGGGTTAAAATCTTCCTAGGAGTCACAGCAGTAAAACATTTTTGTGGAAATTGCACTTTAGCAAGTCTATAAAAATCGGATTTACAGTGCATTCGGAAAATATTCAGACCCCTTGACTTTTTCCACATTTTGTTACGTTAGACTTATTCTAAAATTTATTAAATTCTTTTTTCCCCCTCAATCTACACAATAACCCACAATGACAAAGCAACATCTTATTTTGTATTGCTTGCAAATGTATTAAATATAAAAGACTGAAATATCACATTTACATAAGTATTCATACCCTTTACTCAGTACTTTGTACCATTGGCAGTGATTGCAGCCTCAAGTCTTCTTGGGTATGACACTACAAGCTTAGCACACTGGTATTTGGAGTGTTTCTCCCATTCTTCTCTGCAGATATTCTCAAGCTGTCAAATTGGATGGGGAGCGTTGCTGCACAGCTATTTTCTGGTCTTTTCAGAGATGTTTAATCGGGTTCAAGTCCGGGCTCACTCTGTCAGAGTGACCATGGGGTTCTTGGTCACCTCCCTAACCAATGCACTTCTCCCCCAATTGCTCAGTTCACTTGGAAGAGTCTTGGTGGTTCCAAACTTCTTTTAATTTAAGAATGATGGCCACTGTGTTCTTAGGGACCTTCAATGCTTCAGACATCTTTTGGAACCCTTCCCCAGATCTGTGCCTCGACACAATCCTGTCTTGGAACTCTACAGACAATTCCTTCAACCTTATAGCTTGGTTTTTGCTCTGGCATGCACTGTCAACTGTGGGACCTTATACAGACAGGTGTTTTCCTTTCCTAATCATGCCCAATCAATTGAGTTTGCCACAGGTGGACCCCAATCAAGTTGTAGAAACGTCTCAAGGATGATCAATGGAAAAATTGATCATTGCATGCCTCCACTTTCAACGTCCAGGAAACCATGGTGGAGAGAAGGCGGCATTTACCCTTGATGGCTACCAGAACTGGAAGAAGGCCACAAGTTTATTCAAGACACAACTCTAGTGTAGAGCATAAATATGCAATGCTCTAAGTGATGGACATTCGAAACTAGAGAGAACAGAGAGTATATGAGAGGAGGTGTGGAGTCATTGCGTTGCACTGCATACCAGGTACTTTCACAGAGAGGAGACGTAGAAAACAACATGGCTGTCACACTTGGTGAGTAACTGAAAGGCCTTTCATTTATTGACAGAGTGCGCATGTCCGGTGGTGGGAACATGATTCAATCGCGCTGATCTGGATGGAACAAGAAGACGCAGCATATTGTTGGCCTACAATGATTTTTGCAATAGAAATATAATCACTAAGATTGTGATGATAGCCAGTTCGTTTTACAAGTGTGTGCACAGTTAACAGGCATGGGTTAAATGCATTGCACTTCTCGTTGTGGCTGCACATTGGATATTATTCATTTCTGACGTTTTTGTCATTGCATTGTGGTCACCTGTATTAGGCGTATAGCTATTTTGTTTAATATTTGGTCAAATTCAATTAAAAACCACATTTACATCTAATGTGCTGTGTGCCATATCTGCTTTTATTGAAAAAAGCGAGAACTTCCTTATAGCTCTAAAGTCATGAAAATCGACTATCTTCTTAGCACCCGCACGCACGTATTGGTCAAACCCTCCCTTAGCCCCGGGAGAGAGAAAATCCTTGCGCTGTGCCTGGACACACTCCAATCCGTTTCTGAAACAATTGGCCAGACTTTGTAGAGTTTAATCATGCGTAAACCATCTTTATCAAAGGGACCAACTCTGAAACTAAAGTATGTCTACTGTATGTATGGGTTGTTTAAGTTGCATCTCATTATATTCCCAGTATTACTTTTATCAAATCTCTAGTAATCTATTATACACACATACAATTTATCAGATGTTCATGTCTTCACAGAATCCATATAGAACGTTAGAAATTCTTAGGTACTCACAGCCACCCATCCATGTTCACAAACATTCTCCCAGCCGGGGAAAAAAACGGAACTTTCCCAGACACTGCCCTGCCCTGTCATGGGATCCTAAATGGCTCTGTCCTCCCAGAAACCACGGAAAAGTCCAGCCTCCCAGAAACTATAGACTTGCTGCTAACATCCCGCTCTCAATACCCCCCCGAGATATTCTATGATGCCCAGTGATGGACGGAACCCCACGATAACATTATATCAATACTTATTATGCAAATGTCAATCATCTTATTATGCAAATGTCTATACATTATTTCACTTAATCAATTTTTATCACCTGCAGGAATATTTTCTTACTTCAATAGGTGGATTTGGTTTATAGCTTTCACATATGTGCCTAACTATTTGAAACCATTGCATATCATTAACTTATCTACTAATTATTATTTCTCTCAGGCTCGCACAGAACCTTAATGATCACCCGCACAGGATTGATCAAATGCTCACACAAAACATGACTAAATAACCATCCACACAGGAATGGTCAGACCACTCACACAGACTTGGTCAGATGTCCACACAGAACATCATTGAAAGATCACCCTCACAGAGTCAACCTACCACGCCCACACAGAATGCTTTTACAAAGATTACCCACACAGGATTTCAAACCCTGTCTATATGAACAGGGAAACCCATAACATTATCAAAATATTACCCAAATATAAACATTTCATTATAATTATAGTTATAATTTTAACTTCACCAAGCCAGATGCCCTCGCAAGGAGTTTCCTGCACTCTAGTTCCTCGTTCAATAAGTTACCTCACCAGTCCAACTGTGATCAAACCCAGAACCACGGATCTGGACTTTTGGTTGCCCGCAACTGGCTGATTAACAATCATGTCCAAGGATACCTCACTTAAGGACACTCTTATCAACTCAACTCAGTTGCCCCAGCTGTGGCCCTCTTAAGGAAGACCTTGCTCTGAGCATACCCTCAACGGGAGCTTTTATCTTTTTCTTATCTTTATTTTTTCTTATCTTATCATCGCTTATTGACAGATTGTCCACTCCGACATCAATGTTCAATTAATGTCTAATTAGTACTATCAATTCTGTGCACTTTCAAGTTCAAACATTGTAAGAAACCAGTCTCACCCTTAATCCAATTCTGTTCTAAATGATGTATCCATTCAGCTGACGCTCCCAGGCAGGTGGGGATCCGATCTGCTCCGAATAGTGGAGTATGGCTTTCCCCAGCTGCATCTAATGCAACTCCCCGTGCACGGTTAACCTGCATTTCACTGGGAAAAATCAGATAAATGAAGTTCATTCATCGTCGCCAAAATTGTCATGAAATTATTTGAATCAAAATTGAATTACATTTCTTAAAAACAAGTTAACTTTATTATGTAATTACTGAAATAATGGAGTTTGTCAACCACCCTCCCGTAGGTGATTCGTTGAGAGCCCAACCAGCAGGATTAAAAGCCACAGCATTTTATAGCACAGTCCATCCTCCTGGATGTTCATGACAAATCACAGATGAGAGAATTTATACAAAAGGTACTTTTTGCTCTCATGCAACAGACATCAAGATTTACATGGTGCCAAATATCTGTCTCGAGTTCATTTACTGCTTGCTTGTACAAAAATACTAATGCATCCTAGAATACTAAATCATTTCTTTCAAGAAACTGGAGATTGGTTCTCCCTGTTACCAACAGACAGACATTAATCATGGAATGGAATGCTGTTTTATCACCAATCCATCGTAAATCTACTGTCAGTGTTAAACCTCCCAGGTACACTTTCAGTCCACACTCAGATGAGTGTTCTAAAACCCCCCTATTTCGATGCAATCACAGTATTATAACATAATCTTGTCATTTCTGTTCTCACAAGTGACACCTCTAGCACTGAGATGCAGTGCCTTAGACCACTCTGTCAATTAGGTTAGTATGGTGAAATCCCTTAGTGGTTTCCTTCCTCTCCGGCAACTGAGTTAGGAAGGACGCCTGTATCTTTGTCGTGACTGGGTGTATTGATACAACATCCAAAGTGTAATTAATGACTTCACCATGCTTAAATATATTCCGTCTTTTTTTTTTACCCATCTACCAATAGGTGCCCTTTGTGAAACATTGGAAAACTTCCCTGGTCTTTGTGCTTGAATCTGTTTTGGAAATTCACTGCTCGACTGAGACCTTACAGATTGAACAGTACAGTTGAAATCAGAAGTTTACATACACCTTAGCCAAATACATTTAAACGGAGTCTTTCATAATTCCTGACATTTAATCAGAGTAAAAATGTATTGTTAAAGGTCAGTTCGGAACACCACTTTATTTTAAGAATATGAATTGTCAGAGTAATAGTAGAGAATTATTTCTTTCAGCTTTTATTTCTTTCATCACATTCCCAGTGGGTCAGAAGTTTACAAACACTCAATTAGTATTTGGTAGCATTGCCTTTAAATTGTTTAACTTGGGTCAAATGTTTTGGGTTGCCTTCCACAAGCTTCCCACAATAAGTTAAGTGAATTTTGGCCCATTCCTCCTGACAGAGCTGGTGTAACTGAGTCAGGTTTGTAGGCCTCCTTGCTCGCACACGCTTTTTCAGTTCTGCCCACAACTTTTCTTTGGGATTGAGGTCAGGGCTTTGTGATGGCCACTCCAATGCCTTGACTTTGTTGTCCTTAAGCCATTTTGCCACAACTTTGGAAGTATGCTTGGAGTCATTGCCCATTTGCAACCAAGCTTAAACGTCTTACGGCTTTTCCTGACTGATGTCTTAAGATCAGAAATAATCTGTCTGTAAACAATTGTTGGAAAAATTACTTGTGTCATGCACAAAGCTGAAAGGGACAAAATGGTTAGAAACTCTGAAACATTCAGTCTGCAGCTGTTTAAGTACTTTAGTCTAGTAAACTCGACAGAGAACCACCGGGTGGTATTTTGAAAGAACCACTCTAACAAACACTTCCCCTAAAACAGGTATTCCCAAACTAGGAATACCTGTTCACATTTTCAAACAGTCCATTTATATTTTCCAACGTTTGGGTGAGGTATTTGTCTCACCTGAGTAGCCTCGTTTCACTGCCAAAAATAAAATGAAACCATCTAGTGTTCAGCGAAATAACAACACAATGGCAAATGCAGGTAGCCTAGTCGAATAATGAACATCCAATCACATTAACTCGAAAATGGATAAATGCTTTTTAAAAAGTACGGCCCGCGTCCTTAGAGACACTGATCAGCTCTACTGGTAGTATTGCTACTACCAGCACCTGTTGATGACACAAGTCGTTCTGCTTCCACGAGCACATCCAATGCCAGCATCAGCAATTCTACACTGACAGTTGTGAATCTGATGCAGCTGAAGAGCTACTGCCCCCTTACCCAGGAAATCACCGGACACCAGACAGGGACCATCGAAGAGGTGCAAATATGATGAGAACTACATTGATTTGGGGGTTCACTTATATTGGGAGTAGTGCCTTTCCTCAGCCACAGTGTGTTATATGTGCAAAAGTACTGTCTCACAACTCAATGAAACCTTAACACACGTGCAAACATTTAGAAATAAAACATGCCAATTTGAAAAATAAGCCACAGGAGGTTTTTTTGCGAGAATTAAGGTGACTTTCAAGTAGTAAGACGTATAAAAGCAACAGATACCATTAAATAAGAAGGGGCTAGAAGAGTCTTATATTGTGAGCTACCAAGTGGCTAGGACAGGCAGGCCCCATACTATTGTGGAGGACTTGATTAAAAGGAATGCCTAACAGCTTGAAAGACGTTTTGGACACTACAGTGAAAATGGTTAACTTTGTTAAAGCAAGGTCCCTGAACTCTCGTATTTTCTGCACTATGCAATGATATGGGCAGTGTCCCACCCTGACCTTAGTTATCTTTGTTTTCTTTATTATTTGGTTAGGTCAGAGTGTGACAAGGGTGGTTTGTGTAGTTTTTGTATTGTCTAGTGATTTTCGGTATGTTTATGGGGTTTCTCTAGTCTAGGTGTTTATATGTCTATGGTTGCCTAGATTGGTTCTCAATCAGAGGCAGCTGTTTATCGTTGTCTCTGATTGGGGACCATATTTAGGTAGCCATATTCCTTGGATAGAATAACAACCCACAAACTATGTTTAGTTGCCTGTTCTGCACTAGCCATAGTGCATCACGGTTCGTTTTGTTTAGTTCTGTTCAGTGTTCTCTTTTTAATTAATGAGTTATGTTCGCTTACCACGCTGCGCCTTGGTCTCCGCTTTATGATGACCGTGACAGGCAGCGACCATGTAACAACCATTTTACAACATACAGAAGTGTGCTGGTTTTCAAGGGGCAAAGTATTGACACATTGTTTTGAATTGAGAGACGAGCTTAAAGTTTTCTTTACTGATCATAATTTTCACTTGTCTGACTGCTTGCAAGGTGAATTTCCTACACGACAGGCCGATCTGGGTGATGTTTTTTTCTCGCCTGAATGATCTGCATCTAGGATCACAGGGACTCCCTCAACTATATTCAATGTGCGGGACAAAATTAAGGCTATGATTAAGAAGTTGGAGCTCTACTCTGTCTGCACTAACAAGGACAGCACACAGGTCTTTCCATCATTGTATTATTTTTTTCTGTGAAACATAAAGTGAGACATAAAATCTCACGTCTTTAGCCAGCGTGGGCCACCAGTATCTCCCTCTCAGACTCCGCACTGTCCTCTCGATGCCAGGATGACCCGAGGAGGGGAGAGTATGAGCCCACCGGATCAGCTTGTCCCGGACCCCCTCGGCACATACTGAGTCCCCACTGGACAGTTAGGGGGCCAGCTCTGACCGCGAGGCCTCCTCTATCTCCGCGTCCACCTCCCATACCACCGGTGCCACGAGACATGACGGTGGAATGATGGGAGTTGGCTCAACGGACCGCTCCTCGGTATCATAGAAGCGGGACAGCGCGTCGGCTTTGGTGTTTTGGGAGCCTGGCCGGTATGAGAGGGTAAACCGGAACCTGGTAAAAAACATGGCCCATCTAACCTGATGTGGATTTAGTCTCTTCGCTGCCCGGATATACTCGAGATTACGATGGTCAGTCCAGATGAGAAAAGGGTGTTTAGCCCCCTCAAGCCAATGTCTCCACACCTTCAGAGCCTTGACTACAGCTAACAACTCCCGGTCCCCCACATCATAGTTTCGCTCCGCTGGGCTGAACTTGCTCGAAAAGAAAGCACACTGGCGGAGCTTGGGTGGCACGCCCGATCGTTGGGACAGCACGGCTCTGACCCCAGCCTCGGACGCATCCACCTCCACTATGAACGCTAAAGAGGGGTCCGGATGCGCCAACACGGGCGCATTGGTGAACAGCTCCTTCAAACGACTGAAGGCTCTGCCCGCCTCTGCTGACCAGTGCAAGCGCACCAGTCCTTCCTTCAGCAGTGAGGTGATGGGAGCAGCCACCTGACCAGAACCCCGGATAAACCTCCGGTAGTAATTGGGAAACCCTAAAAACCGCTGCACTTCTTTCACCGTGGTCGGAGTCGGCCAATTACGCACGGCTGTAACGCAGTCATCCTCCATCACCACCCTGGAGGTGGAAATACGATACCCCAGGAAGGAAACGGACTGTTTGAAAAACTCACATTTCTCCGCCTTGCAATACAGGTCATGCTCCAGCAGTCGCCCAAGTACCTTACGCACCAGAGACACATGCGCCGCGCGTGTGGGAGAATAGATCAAGATGTCATCGATGTACACTACCACTCCCTGCCCGAGCAGGTCTCGGAGAATCTCATCTACGAAGGATTGGAAGACGGCTGGAGCATTCTTCAACCCGTATGGCATGACGCGGTACTCATAATGACCAGATGTAGTACTAAATGCGGTTTTCCACTCATCTCCTCCCCGGATACGCACCAGATTATACGCGCTCCTCAGGTCCAGCTTTGTGAAGAAGCGCGCCCCGTGAAATGATTCCACCGCCGTAGCGATGAGAGGTAGTGGGTAACTAAACCCCACTGTGATGGAATTTAGACCTCTATAATCAATGCACGGACGCAGACCTCCATCCTTCTTCTTCACAAAAAAGAAGCTCGAGGAGACGGGTGATGCGGATCGCTACCGTCTCCTCCTGGGACAATGGATACACGTGACTCCTAGGAAGTGCAGCGTTCTCCAGAAGGTTTATCGCGCAGTCCTCTCGATGATGAGGTGGTAATTGGGTCGCCCTCTTTTTACTGAAGGCGACAGCCAAATCGGCATATTCAGAGGGAATGCGCACGGTGGAAACTTGGTCTGGACTCTCCACCGTAGTCGCACCAACGGCAACTCCTATACACCTACCTGAACACTCCTCTGACCACCCCTTAAGAGCCCCCTGTCGCCAGGAAATCACCGGGTTGTGTTGAGCTAACCAGGGAACCCCCAACACCACTGGAAACGCAGGTGAATCTATAAGGAACAGACTAATCTGCTCCTTATGATCCCCCTGCGTTACCATGTCCAGCGGCACCGTAGCCTCCCTAATTACTCCTGACCCTAATGGTCGGCTATCTAAGGAGTGCACGGGGAAAGGTAGGTCTAACGGCATCAGGGGAATCCCTTAACGCAAGCCTTAACGCAAGCCCATGATCCATGAAATTCCCAGCTGCGCCTGAATCGACTAGCGCCTTATGCTGTAGAGAGGGGAAAAACCCAGGGAAAGAAGTCAACACATACACATGACCGACAGGAAGCTCTGGGTGAGTCTGGTGCTTACTCACCTGGGGTGATCGAGCAGTGCTCCGAGTTCCCTCCCGACTCCCAGACGAGTTTCTCCAGCACCGGTCGGACTTGTGCCCTCGTCGACCACAACTGGTGCTGGAGGACACTTGTCCTCCGGTCCCCCTCGAAGCCGCCCCTCCTAATTCCATAGGGATAGGGGCAGGAGGGCTGGGAAGTGGAAACGACAGGGCCTGATCCGAACACCCGCGGGCAGCCAGCAGGTTGTCGAGACGGATAGCCAAGTCAATGAGTTCATCCAGTGTGAATGTGGTGTCCCGACATGCCAGCTCCCTGCGGATGTCCTCCCTGAGACTGCATCTGAAATGATCGATCAAGGCCCTGTTGTTCCATCCTGCTCCTGCGGCCAAGGTCCTGAACTCCAGAGCAAAGTCCTGTACGCTCCTCGTCTCCTGACGCAGGTGGAACAGCCGTTCACCCGCCGCCCGACCCTCTGGTGGATGGTCAAAAACAGCTCGGAATC
Organism: Oncorhynchus tshawytscha; assembly: GCF_018296145.1. NCBI lineage: Eukaryota > Metazoa > Chordata > Actinopteri > Salmoniformes > Salmonidae > Oncorhynchus > Oncorhynchus tshawytscha. The sequence continues at coordinate 13,405,421 of NC_056435.1, forward strand.
GGCGGGTGAACTCTGGGTAATTATCCTCGCCGAGTCCGGACCATTTCCACACTGCGTTGGCCCACTCAAGGGCTCGCCCAGTCAAGCAGGAGACGAGGGCGCTCACGCTCTCCTCTCCGGAGGGAGCAGGACGCACGGTAGCCAGGTATAGTTCCAGTTGAAGGAGGAAACCCTGGCACCCAGCCGCCGTTCCGTCATACTCCCGTGGGAGTGTCAGCCGAAGAGCCCCGGAGCCAGATGTGGTCGCAGGAACAGGAGGTGCTGGAGAAGGGAGTGCTAGAGATGAGGTGGGAAGGCCACTCCTCTCCCATCGATCCATCCTCTCCATCATTTGGTCCATGGCAGAACCAATCCAGTGAAGCACGCTGGTGTGATGGAGGACCCTCTCTTCCATTGATGGGAGAGGAGACTCGGCTGCTCCTGCTGATTCCATGAGGGTGCGGGATTCTGTCACGTTTTATCAAGGTGGGTGGAATCAGGCGCAGAGAGCAGGTTTCAGTGATTGAACAGTTTATTCTCCGGCGCACAAAAACACGGTCAACCCAACACACAGGGTGAATAATCCAACACAGGATCAAAATAGACCGGAGAATAAAACACAAGTACTACACCAAATGACATGAATACAAAAACAATCCCGCACAAAACAAGGGCGGGACAACCCACTACATATAAGGACGTTAATTAAACTAAAATACACACAGGTGAAACTAATAAGACAAAACCAACAGACAAACGAAAAAGGGATCGGTAGTGGCTAGTAGGACGGTGACGACGACCGCCGAGCACCGCCCGAATAGGCAGGAGAGCCAACTTCGGCGGAAGTCGTGACACTCATCGAAATTGCAACAAGCGATTCTGTGAAAATGTAATTTAATCAGAAGCCATTTCTGGATAGGGCTGCGCTCAGAGTTTCTTGCCTTGGCAAATCGCGCTGATGCCCTTTGCAACCACGTACCAAGTATGTGAGAGTGGATTCTCGGCCCTCACGAACATGAAAACTAAATACAGGCACAGACTGTGTGTGGAAAATGATTTAAGACTGAGACTCTCTCCAATACAACCCTACATTGCAGAGTTATGTGCATACTTTCAAGCACACCCTTCTCATTAACCTGTGGTGAGTTTTTCAGAATTTTCAATGAACAAATGAAGTTTTATATCTAAAATGGCTAAAAAATGAGGAAATGATTGATTCTGATGAATTACTCTCCAGACTCATCGAGTGATTTCAACAGAGCGAGACGACAAAGTCATACAATCGTAAATATGTACATTGTATTTCTAAATCCGAATGAGTGGTTGTTGGGGTGCTAAATGTCCATATTTATGATGAGCATATTAATCAACTGTATGTACGATAGGTGAAGTCCTTTGTCTCTTCTTCTCCTGCTCTTTCTTAAATGCCCCTCCTTTTTCATTGTGTAACAAGCCGTCATATCGGGTTAGTCCACAAGGGAATTTTCATTGCATTATGTAGTAATCAATGTGTAACCTATCCTGTGTGTGCTTATGTATTTCTGTGTGATTATTTTGTTAGTTAGTAAATACATTATTAAGCCAATTTGTATATCTTTGATTCATCAATTATGCTAGGTTTCGTGCAGATATTCAAGAATTTGTGACATTCAGAATGAGACTGATGAGGTAAATTAGAATTAATGAATTGACTGTGACTGATGTAAGAGATATATTTATCTTTAGAGTTTAGTCAGGAGATAGTAACTTGTTAAATAAACTTTTCCCGTGGTGCCCCAAGATTACTACTGTGTTAATTGGTACATGATTAATGTAATCATCGTAATAATTAAACGTAGTTAATTGATTTGATAAAATAACAGTCAAACACATTAATGATGGTCACGACACGACACAAGTATATTACTCGCTAATGTTCAATCTCTGGATTATAAAGTTGACGAGCTGAGGGTGCGGATTTCCTTCCAGAGAGACATCAGGGATTGTAATGTACTATACTCTGTTTCACGGAAACATGGCTCTCTCGGGACATTCTGTCTGAATCCATATAGCCAGTGGGGTTCTCAGTTCATCGCGCAGACAGGAATAAATATCTCTCTGGGAAGAAGAAGGGCGGAGGTGTATATTTCATGATTAACTACTCACGGTGTGATTGTGATAACATACAGGAACTCAAGTATTTTGTTCATCCCAACCTAAAATACCTCACAATCAAATCCCGACCATATTACCTCCCAAGATAACTTTCTTAGGTTATAGTCACAGCCGTGTATATTCCCTCTCAAGCCGTTACCACAACGTCCCTCAAAGAACTTCACTGGACTTTATGCAAACTGGAAACCACATATCCTGAGGCTGCATTTATTGTAGCTGGGGATTTTAACAAAGCTAATCTGAGGAAAACGCTACCGAAGTTTTATCAACATATTGACTGCAGTACTCGCGCTGCTAAAACACTTGACCACTCCTACTCCAACTTCCGGGATGCCTACAAGGCCCTCCCCCTCCCTTCCTTCGGCAAATCTGATCACAACTCCATTTTGGTCCTCCCCTCCTATAGGCAGAAACTGAAACAGGAAGTACCCGTGCTAAGGATTGTTCAACGCTGGTCTGAACAATCGGAATCCACACTTCAAGATTGTTTTGATCACACGGACTGGGATATGTTCCGGGTAACCTCTGACAATAACATTGATGAAAATAATGAGACGGTGACTGGGTTTATCAGGAAGTGATAGGAGATGTTGTACCCACTGTGACTATTAAAACCTACCCTAATCAGAAACCGGGATAGATGGCAGCATTCGCACCAAACTGAAAGTGCGAACCACTGCATTCAACCATGGCAAGGTGACTGGGAATCTGGCAGTGTAGTTTTTCCATCCATAAGGAAATCAAACAGGCAACACGTCAGTATAGAGACAAAGTGGAGTTCCAATTCAACTGCTCAGACACAAGACGTATGTGGCAGGGTCTACAGACAATCACGAACTACAAAAGGAAAACCAGCCACGTTGAGGACACTGACATCTTGCTTCCGGACAAGCTAAACACCTTCTTTGCCCACTTTGAGGATAACACAGTGCCACCAATGCGGCCCACTACCAAGGACTGTGGGCTCTCCTTCTCCATAGCTGACGTGAGTAAGACGTTTAAGCTTGTTAACCCTCACAAGGCTGCCGGCCCAGACGTCATCCCTAGCTGCGTCCTCATGTATGTGCAGACCAGCTGGCTGGTGTGTTTACGGACATATTCAATCTCCTTCACCTTCACTACGCTGATCCTCAACACTGGGGCCCCACAAGCGTGCGTGCTCAGCCCCCTCCTGTATTCCCTGTTCACCCATGACTGCATGGCCACGCACACCTCCAACTCAATCATCAAGTTTGCAGACGACACAACAGTAGTAGGCTTGATTACCAACAATGACGAGACAGCCTACAGGGAGTAGGTGAGGGCTCTGGGAGGAGATGATTGTGGGACTTCAGGAAACAGCAGAGGGAGCACCCCCCTATCCACATCGACGGGACCATAGTGGAGAAGGTGGAAAGCTTCAAGTTCCTCGACGTACACATCACTGACAAACTGAAATGGTCCACCCACACAGACAGTGTGTTGAAGAAGGCGCAATAGCACCTCTTCAACCTCAGGAGGCTGAAGAAATTTGGCATGGCACCTTACACTCTCACAAACCTTTACAGATGCACAATTGAGAGCAACCTGTCGGGCTGAAACACCGCCTGGTACGGAAACTGCACCGCCCGCAACCGCAGGGCTCTCCAGAGGGTGGTGCGGTCTGGCCAACTCATCACCGGGGGAAAACTACCTGCCCTCCAGGACACCAGCAGCACCCGATGTCACAGGAAGGCCAAAAAGATCATCAAAAGACAACAACCCCCCCGAGCTCCTGCCTCTTCACCCCGCTATCATCCAGAAAGCGAGGTCAGTACAGGTTCATCAAAGCTTTGGACCGAGAGACTGAAAATTAGCTTCTATCTCAAGGCCATCAGACTGTTAAAATAGCCATCACTAGCACATTCGAGACTGCTGCCTAGTTACATGGACTTGAAATGACTGGCCACTTTAATGAATGGAACACTAGTCACTTTAATAATGTGTACATATTTTGCATTACTCATCCCATACATATATACTGTATTCTATTGCATTCTACTGTATCTTAGTCTATGCTGCTCTGACATTGCTCATCCATATATTTATATATTCTTAACTCCATTTCTTTACTTAGATTTGTGTGTATTGTTGTAAAATTCTTAGATATTACTTGTTAGATATTACTGCACTGTTGGAAATAGAAACACAATCATTTCGTTTCACCTGCAAAAACATCTGCTAAACACGTGTTTGTGACAAATAAAATTTGATTTTGATTTGAGATAGGGATACTTGATTCTGTTCTGTCTGAAGATGTCACTATTGTACAGACTACTGGGGGGGCTACATATATATATATTTTTAAGTATCTGGTACAACCTGACGTATAACATGTGGGCGAGGCTTAAAGTGCAACATAACAAATGAAGAGCTCCATTCGTTTGACAGCCTACTCTTTCCATAAGAGAGAGTAGACATATTATATTGTTTCATGTATTCTCGTCATTGAGATGGGAGATATTGCATATAGGCCTACGGAAACCGAGCAGAGACGAAATATTTTGTCTCCACCCGCGGGAATGGCGACTGAATAATGTCAGACAGGCGTGAGTGGTGGACATAGAGTGATAGAAAGTCGGAATGTCCTACATATGCCAATGTAACTTTTTCTGCAAGGTATTTCAAAACTAAGTATTTCCTTTGCGTAAATCATCCTGGAGTCTCCAAAGGATTCCTGAAGAAGGCACGCAGAACAGAGGCAAGTTTTTAAACCATGGCCTGAAAAGATGAGCAAATCAGCCTATACAGTCGAACTCACATGCATTACGTTAAGTTTTTTCCAACAAAACGATACGTTTTTTTTTTCTTAGATTATTTAATGTGGTATTTTCTGTAATTAATTTATTAGTTATTATAATGTCCCATCAACTGCCGTAGGCTATTTTGTGTTACGAAATGGACATTCTATAAAATGTTATTGCTTTAGTTTAGCCTATTTAATTGCTTTGGTATCGGCTGGAGGCAGTGGCATTTTGACAAATTATTCTAATCCTCATCATCAGTGGGGCAATGCGTGAGTATAAAGTCGTGGTCCTCGGCAGCGGAGGTGTCGGCAAGTCTGCTCTCACCGTGCAATTTGTGACCGGGACCTTCATAGAGAAGTATGACCCGACAATTGAAGATTTTTATCGAAAGGAGATCGAGGTGGATTCCTCCCCGTCGGTGCTGGAGATTCTGGACACTGCTGGGACAGAGCAGTTTGCTTCTATGAGAGACCTTTACATCAAGAACGGCCAGGGCTTCATACTAGTCTACAGTCTGGTCAACCAACAGAGTTTCCAAGACATCAAGCCAATGAGAGATCAGATCATCAGAGTTAAAAGGTGATTTCTGAGTTTGATATTAATTCACTGACTGCGTCACTAGATTGAAAGTTAATTTGGAACATGGCCCTATTGAAATCAATGAATATAGGCTATATTCTAGAAAATTCTAATGGTCTAGTAATTACTCTAGTTTATTCCACTACAATTTGCAAATTAGTATGTGTGTGTGCACGTGTGTGTGATTTGATTCCTTTGGATCGATAATATTTGAGCAGGGCTGGGCTCACATCTGCTTAGTTTTATCTTGGACATGAAACCAAATAATCTTCCTGTTCTTTGAGGAGATATTATCTGATTCATCCAGGCCATGTGTTAGTCATGAAAGTCCAGCTGTGCTTCACCTGTACTCTATTGCCCAGAAGTCCTATGGTTTGATGTTGGATTTCTAGCTAGATGGAGAACCCATACGAAACCTGAACAGGTCAGAGCATAGGCCATCATTCAGATTGTCCCACATACAGTTCCTTCAGAAAGTATTCACACCATTTGACTTTTTCCACATTTTGTTGTGTTACAAAGTGTGATTCAAATGGATTAAATTGTAATTTTTCTGTCAATTATCTACACAAAGTACGATGCAATGTCAAATTGGAAGATTTGTTTTTATTTAAAAAAAATGTATTAATGAAAAACAAAAACACAAATATATCTTGATTAGATAAGTATTCACCCCCCTGAGTCATTACATGTTAGAATTTGGCTTTATGTTTTAGGTTATTGTCCTGCTGGAAGGTGAATTCAACTCCCAGTGTCTTTTGGAAAGCAGACTGAACCAGGTTTTCCTCTAGGATTTTGCCTATGACAAGCATACCCATACCACGATGCAGCCATCACCATGCTCGAAAATATGAAGAGTGTTACTCAGTGATGTGTTTGGATTCGCTCCAAATTTAATGCTTTTATTTAGGACAAAATGTAAATGTCTTTGCCACATTCTTTACTTTAGTACCTGGTTGCAAACAGGATGCATGTTTTTGAAAATGTTTATTCTGAACAGGCTTCCTTCTTTTCACTCTTGTCATTTAGGTTAGTATTATGGAGTAACTACAAGGATGTTGTTCCATCCTCAGTTTTCTACTATCACAGCCATTAAGCTCTGTAACCATTTTAAAATCATCATTGGCCTCATCGTAAAATCCCTGTGCAGTTTCCTTCCCTGTATCTTTGTAGTGACTGGGTGTTTTAATACACCATCCAAAGCCTAATTAATAACTTCACCATGCTCAAAGGGACATTCAGTGTCTGTATTTATTCCTTTTTTTAAACCCATCTACCAATCGGTGTCCTTCTTTGCGAGGCATCTGGAAAACAGATTATCTTTACGTCTGACCTTATTTGGTCTTGTCATAACAAAGGGGTTAAATACTTATTGACTCAAGACATTTTAGCTTTTCATTTTTTATTAATATGTAAAAAATTCTAAAAACTAAATTTCACTTTGAAATTTTTGGATATTATCTGTGTAGAACAGTGACACAAAATCTAAATTTAAAATTCAGCCTGTAACACAACAAAGCGTGGAAAAAGTCAAAGGGTGTGAATACTTTCTGAAGGCTCTGTAGGTCATCTCCATACCAATGCTGGTCCAGAATACCATACTGGTCCAGAGTAGCAGTTTCCCTCCTCCCTGGCAACTCATTTAGGAAGTACTGTATCTTTGTAACCAGAGATGTTAGACACGATGGTTTAGAGTAAAGCCCAGGAAAAACTCTAGGTCCTAGGTATTGGCAATAACTTGTCCTGTTCAGATCACATGGTCAAGAAAAACTAAAGTCCCCTACTCAAAGTTTCACTCTGTTAGTTGGAACAAGTGAGACGATGAAGTGGCAAATGCAAATCAGATGCCTGTTTCACACTATAGGGCCGACCCAAAGCGAACCATACTTTACTGGCCATCCCAGTATAGCTCGGGTTGGTTTTGCTTGGTTTAGCTTCTATTTTCCAGCCTGTCATTACTAAGATGCATAGTACTCCTCCATGGTAAAATGTCCCTTGGATACAGATCTAGGATCAGCTTCCCCTCCCACAGACCTAACCTTAACCATTAGTGGGGAAAATGCTAAACTGAACCAAGATCAGCATCTAGGGGAAACTTCACTCTACTCCCATTAGCTAACTCCAGAAAGTGGCTTTACAGTACTTTTACTGCCTCGCAAAACCCATTATTGCTGAGCCAGCGAGCAGAAGTGCACTATATCCTCACTCACCACAACTCGGGATTGTGTGTGATTTGGAAGCCAAAGAAACATCAGGTCTCCATTAGTGAGAAGGCACATAACCTAAAGCCACGTTTGACTCCTAGCAGCGGAATCCTCAGAACTAGGGGGATCCAAGAGTGAGGTAATTTGGGCTCTGTGTGTGTGTGTGTGTGTGTGTGTGTGTGTGTACCTTCAACTCTTGCTGCAGCACCCCACAAAATAACCAAATAAATTACTGTATCGTGTATATTGTTGTTTCGGAAATCCAACCTGGGTGTGCTCCAACTTGATCTTAACGTTTTCCTCGCATGAATGTGAAGGATAATGAGTCGATCGACCTAGAAGCTGTGTTTTCAAAGCACTTTCAGATGGATTTCACGCTGCACTGATGCTGTGTTTAATAGCAAGAGAGGAACAACACAGGCTGTTAAGTGTAGTCATTTGTGCAATGGGGTGTGGTCTCAAACTACACTTCTAAGGAGGGATGTGTGACTGAAGTTCTGACGTTTAAGCCACGTCCTGGCTCACCGTGGTGGTGGTGTTCATTAGGCACACCGTAACAAAATGTATGGTACACACAGGGTCCTGCATGGCTCAGTTGGTAAAGCATGGAGCTTGCAACACCAGGGTTGTGGGTTCGATTCCCATGGGGGACCAGAATGAAAATGTATGCACTCAACACTGTAAGTCTATCTGGATACATTTTTTCTAAAAAGACACAAAAATGGGTATTGGTCAGCATGATTTAGAGAACATAAACATAGGCTATGAAATTGAATACAAACCAGTACTTGTAGCTATGTTTTAGAAGTACTGAGACTCAATTTGAAAAGTATCACGAATAGCCTGTTTTTGACCATGTAGACCCATTTCTTAGGCCTCATTCCCTGGTTTGCCATAGAGCTTTAAAGTTTCAGGAAGGAACATTATTTAGTTCAAGTTACTGTTATGGTTCATGTTGAATTCACTGATTTGCCCTATTTATTTTTGTTGTCAAAAACTATGTGGCCTTTTGTTGTGTTAAGTTTTTGTAAGTTTATAAGCTTATAAATATAGGTTTATAAGCACACAGCCCAGCAGCAGCAGCACAGTGTGGGAAGCCCGTCATCATAGCATCTCTTGGGACTCCACATCCATTTTGTTATTATTTTCCCTAGCTCTCCCTCAGTACGCCAAAGGAACATCTATCTAAGTACTGTATGTTAGCTTAGCCACCATAAGGCTACAGGATTGGGAAAGCCACAATCTGGCATTTGTGTTTCATCCCGACTGCAGTTATTTTCTTCAAGAATCAATGGGGATATATATCATTAAAGATCCAATGCAACCATTTCTATCTCAATAATCTCAAACCATTTCTGGGTAAAAAAAAAAAAGGTTTTCAATTGAAATGATAAAAAATAAACAAAAATAGCTTCGTAGTAAAAAGCAATTTAAGCAAGAATTTTGCTAGGACTGTCTGGGATAGGTCTGAGTGACCTAATTGGGAGGAGCCTAATGGGAGGGATATGTAACCTGAAAACTAGCTGTTATTGGCAGAAAGGTTCAACTCTAATTTGTTATCGATCTATTAACTTGATGTTGCCAGGCAAGCCAAAACTGCATCCATGCAAAAACAAGCAGACATTTCAGGCAGCCTTTTAAACAGCTCTTACACTAAAAAAGGTATTATCATCATTGTTACAGTTTCACAGAATTAGTCCAACATCATAGTGTGGAAATATATATACAGTATATATATAAAACACCGAAAAAGCATGTATTACAATGCACTGCCCCATTTAATTTGAATAACCAAACATTTCCTGCAAATGTCTTGCCTGCAAAAAAAAAATTGCATGCAAATATCCCAGGTTGTACTTATTTGTCGTTAATTAAAGGTGCAATGAAACAACAGCAGCTCAAGGCTTGGGGGGGGCATCGTGCTGGAGAGGGCGCATGCTCTGCAGTCATTAGTGTAATTGCACTGTGCTTTAGGAAGCTGGTGTCGGTGTGCTGGATAAGGGAGCAGGCTGACGCTCCTTCAGGCGAAACGAAGAATGGAAATGCCTTTTCAAAAAACACAGCGGTTTTCTTGTTGTGTCTTTGGTTAGACCAGGGAAAACAGTCTCAGACACAGCCTGCAGCCAGAAAGCGTCATGATCAGTTAGTTGAAAGTGCTCCCTTAGTGCAACATTTGCTTGCAGATCAATCGGTTCCATCTGTAGAGATCCAGCACGTGCCCACTTGAAGGTCTGTGTCACCTCCTTTGAAAAGTCCCCTGACGTCTGTGACGAGGAATGGATTCTCAATTAGAAGAAGGAGCTGCTGTCCAAGGCTGAAGCTGTCAATGCGATTTCCAACGTTTCCAATCAGCTTATCTATGAAGTCAGCATGACGAGGAACATCTCTCTCACCCTGAATCTGTTCCTGCACTTTTGGGAAGTGCGCACAGTCTCCTTGAAGATCTTCCTTGAACACTTCCAGTTTCCTCTGGAAGGAGTGGACAGATGTCATCAAATCACAAACGGAATTGTTCTCGCCCTGTAGGTTCACGTTGAGCTCGTTAAGGTGTGATGTGATGTTTACCAAAAAAGCAACAATATCCATTTTGCTCTCGTCTTGCAAAAAAAGTGAAAACTGTGTTGCCTTCTGACTCCTGAGCTGTACTAGGAAAGCTGTCATTTCCTTTCAAATGGACCAAAAGCGTTCCAACACCCTGCCTTTACTGAGCCATCTTACGTTGTTGTGCAGCAGTAGGCCATTTGCCTACAGCTGCACGTCTTTCAGGAATTCAGCAGGCGATGTTGATGAGATGAGGATGCCCTGAGGAAGTGGATGAGTTTCATCATTGTATTCATCACTTCAGCATACCCTTCTGACAGATGGGCGCACGGGACGGACTGATGAATGACGCGGTGGTAGGCTGTGAGATCAGGGTTGTCCTCGTTCAGCCGTGCCACAGCTCCTCTCTCTTTTCCTGCCATGGCAGGGGCCCCGTCTGAGGTGATAGAGACCACTTGTTTTTAGATCTATCCCCCAATTTCTCAGCATCTCCTTTATGGCCATGTATATGTCTTTTTCCTCTTGTATGCGTCTCGAGTGGTGTTACACCTAGCAGGTCTTCAAAGAATTCCTTCTTTCTCTGTGTGGTAAAATCTAACATACACCAGAAGCCGGGCCTTATCACTCACCTCAGTAGATTCATCAAGAGCTAGTGCTATGCATGGTGCACTCCGAATAGCTTCATCACGCTGTGTTAATACATCCTGTTTTAGTATTTCACTTCTTTCTTGCCGTTGTTGGAAGTGACATTGGGATTTGCTTGATCTTCTCACACAGCTCGCCTTTTTTGTTTACCGTCAAGTAAAGTTTCAGCAACAGCTTTCACACACTCGT